>NC_080671.1:15163055-15464482 GCF_030247195.1 Topomyia yanbarensis
GAGAAGATTACACCAACAAAGGAGCCGCTAAAAATAACAATCCACCCTTCCAATCAAATCATGAACTACCAGGGAAAGAGCTATTATCGGCACACCTTTTCCGTTATTGCTTTTATTGATTTTCGTCGATCTGATTCGCTGGATGGTGTTGAAAGATTGCTTGATGTGATTGTTTT
Source organism: Topomyia yanbarensis (assembly GCF_030247195.1). Lineage (NCBI taxonomy): Eukaryota > Metazoa > Arthropoda > Insecta > Diptera > Culicidae > Topomyia > Topomyia yanbarensis. The sequence continues at coordinate 15,163,232 of NC_080671.1, forward strand.
ATGTATAATGGACACATTTCACACCCTGATAATATTCGGTAGTTGGTCGGAATGGGTTGTATGATTTCAGGAGGTATCTGATTTTGTTTCAAAATTATGTGGCTTCTCTTTGAGAAATTATTGCTACTATTATACCGAGCAATTTAATAAAATGTAACAATCCTAGACATTTTTCCTCTATCCCACCAAAAATTACACTTATCGAAACAATGATTAACTGGCGGTACCTCGTTGACAAACTATGTAGAACGCACTAGGTCGAACAAATCCAATTTAATCCTATTCCTAATCTGTTTTGGATGGCAGGATCCCGCATATCGTACCTAACTAACTACCCCCCACACGCTCACCAATCACAAAATATTATCCAGCAGCGCCGCTGTCTCCAGTCGAGCAAATTTGGATACATTGTTGAAAGCTTCGTAGTGATCCGTATTAAAGGAATTCTGGTATTCTTCACGGGATAAATTATGGGCCCTCATTGATTGGATTTTTACGCAAATGGGTGATGTAAAAAATGCGTACATATTTTACTGATCGGTAGAATAACATCGAACAATAGATGCATCACCATTCGTGAACTTGACACTGTGTGGGCATGAATTTCTTTAGCTCGTGCTTAAGATATTCTCACTGAAAGTAAAGTTAATTTCATAAAAAGGTTCGACAAAATTTACCCATTCAACTGATCGTTTTTAAGCTATCAAAGAATAAAATACAACATATTATTAAACTTTTAACGTGTTCGTTTTATTCAATTTAATAATCATATTCAAATGCATATACCTTCCTCTTAACACTGCTCATAAGTTATTGTATAGCATTTGGTCCAACTTGTTTTTGTGTAAAAATCCATTTTTTTTGCTCATTTTGATTTCACTTCCTCGTGATGTTTCCAGAGAACCTGCATCATGATGACCAGGTATTTCTCAATTGGTCGCAATTCCGTTGCGTTCGGAAAATTTAGATCCTTTGGCACGAAATGGAGCACATCGGTCTTGGGCTACTCCAGAGCATCTATCGAGTAATGCACGAGACTAAATCCGCTCAGAAAAGTAAAGAGCCAACTTGAGAGCACGGTAGTGGAAATAGCTTTTAAGGCATGCTCTTTGATAGTTCCGGTTTTTCACAACTGGTTTGTTACGCTTTCTACACGAGCAAATTGCCTGCCAAACTATGCATTTTTTCGGCAAATTTAGACATCTTCGGCATGCTAATTTCGAACTTTTGACGAGCAAAGGGGAAAAAAATAAGAGCCCAAAATCTGCTTTCACGTAAGTCTCGTAATGAGATAGTACGGATTCGTCAACAGCTGAATGTTCGCGCATGTGATTTTCTGACTGCCTTTGCCATACATCCCTACTCGGTGCATTTTAAACGTTGTACGTGTATATTCCTTCACGTTTTTTTGCATTTTGAACAAAAGTTTAAGTAAAACTGTAGTTTTTTGTTACGTCTCTCACTTCGAATACTTGCTTGTGATCCTTCACACTAAATGGCGGTTCACTTTGGTTACATTTTTCCTTCGTATCAAAGGTCACACGTTCGTTGTCCTCCTTCAAAACATGGTTTGCCATAAACCGGATCATAATCAGTTTCTTACTATTGGCACGATGAGAGAGACTTTTTAGATACGTGGGCAAAATTTGTTTGTGCCACCAATGTTCATCCGGCTCCGTTTTCGCAGAACAACTAACCCCCAGATTTACGACAGCTGTCGACCAGCTTGTGATGAGCACTATGATAACACGGTGATACAGTGATTTTGTACTTTTCAAGTGACTTTGTATAGGTTGTAGATATCACCAAATGCAACACAAAATTATTGTATGAAAATGTTGCATACGCTCAAAATCATAACTTATACCAAAAAATTGTTTTTCGGGTCTTTCGGCACTAACAAATTTTCTACGGTCATTTTTCAACCGATTTCCAATTTTTTGATTATTCTGGAAAGAAGAAGAAACTACCTTTCCAACAATATGCTACACAGAAAAAAATATTTTGTAATTTTCAATTTATTTTCATGCACATATTCGGAGCATGAATAAAAATGTAAAATTAAATTCCACCACAAATACACACAACTTGTCGTGCTTTCTTCAACGAATTTTATTATAATTTTACACGTTGATTGAAAATTACGTTTAATGAAGGGATACCAATGCAGTTTAATGTATTTTTAATCCAATATTGCTGTAAAATAAATGACATCTAAAATCACACGAACGAAAGTGAAAATCATATGCTTTTTGGTGCTCTGATTGAGTGCATCGACTTTAACTTGATTTGAAATCAAATTTTAGATTCAAGCTTTGTATTTTTATATTCGTATAGATTTACATGTTGTTTAAATTTCTTTATTTTTAGGTGCGTACTTTATGTTTTTTTTGTTAAAAATATTATGTGGTTTTGGGACTTCAACATTAAAACAACCAATATTTTTCGATATTTTCATGAAAATTATGAAAATTGCTCGACATTCTGCTAACGAAGCCCGAAATGGGACAGTCGCGTGTGGCTAATACACCTTAGCGAATGATTTATACTGGACTACATTAGTCCTCTTCCAAAACATTGGTTGAACTTCTACTATCATTCGCAGGCTAACCCATTTGAACGCTCAAATCGCTCGATAAACACCGCAATTAGGGTATATGCTCGAACCGAGCAGCGCAACTGGAAAATCCACATCAGCGATCTGGAGCTCAGCCTAAACACCACCATTCATTCCTCCATTGGGTTTAGTCTTCATTTTATTATACACGGTTGTTAAATGAAATCTGTCGATGATTTTTGCAGGATTTCCGTTCAGGGTGACCTAGAAAAAAGACACCAGCAATTAGACAAAATTTGAGAGTCTGTGGTTGAAAATTTGGCCCAGGACCAGCGTTGCCATTATTTATTTTGGGAAATCCGCAAATGTGATATCCCCGGCTGACGTCAAAATCCGCAAAAATCCGCAAGTAATAAAATCCCCATTTTTTATTTTTTTTCCACCATTAAGGGCTTTTCGAGCTTTTTTACAATTTATTATCATTATGTATGAATCACTTTTATTTTTCAATTTTCAAATGTTTGACTGGAAACTCCACACTCGCCGCCGAATTTGGGAGAAAATCCTCTTTCTCAGTGAACTAAAGAAGATGCGGAAATTTGACCGGACGCATATTTAGTTCTGCGCACCTTGTTCCAGAAATTTTCAAAAAGGAACATTTTAAAAAAACAAGAATTGGAAATATAAAAATTGCAAATTAAAAGATCGAAAAATCCTAATTAAAATCCAATAAATTCCAAAAATAAAAAAAATAAAACAATTAAAATTCAAAAATAAAAGCATCGAAAATTAAAAAAAAAACTTGAACTAAAAAAAATACCAAAATGCACAAAAATTTAAGGATGTGTCAATCAAATTCAAAAGGCGGGCATAGCGTAGATGACAAATCGTTTACCTCGTTCGCAGCTCACTTGGGTTCAATTATCAATCTCGCACATAGAGTTAGAGAGATTTCTAAAGAGATTTTTCTATCCTGAAAATGGAGGCAAATTACCCAAAGGCTAAAACGTCTATAATCGAAGTAAAAACAATCTAACTCAGGAACTTATAACCGTCGTTACAAGTCACGATGATTTTTATGTGCATTATTGTATTTTTTAAAACTGTTGTGTTTCTTAATGTTACTGTTAGTAGGGTTAGTATTAGTTAGTAAATAAATAAATAAATATGAATTTTAAATAGTAGGGACAAATACACATCACAGCAATTGTAAATAACAACATCGGGCTGTAATGGGTTGAACAGTGAGCTAACAGTTGCTCACTGAGAGATAATACACCGCTGAATGAGGTGGTGATAGGTTACACCTGGGATGGAAATGGTAATGGTGGGTGGCAGTAGTAAGGAAAGGGGACCATGCAAAATCCGCCATTGGTCATTAGTACCGCGACATTCGTGTGCATCGGAAGTGAGTGAAAAGAATTATAAGTAGTGAGATAATATTTAGCGGACATCTTGGAGATCCCAACCGTACTGTTCATTCAGGACCTTTTTTATACCCGAATAAAACACTCACTCGAACACGTTTCGGCCTAGGCAGAGGAATCTGCTGACGTTTAACTGCCAAGGAATTAGCGTACAGGTGCCGCAGAGCCCTGTGAACCCTCGGGTATTGTGCCCTAAACGTAAAGGAGGGCCCTTCTCGGTGAATCCAATACGGTATCGTCCGTGGCCCATTGATCGAGCCAAAGAAGGAAGACGCCGTAAAGTTCCATTCCCGCCACGCCACCCATCCGCCGTTACAATCGACTGGAGCCTTTGCGACCCCCGCAAATCGGGACGCCATAGCTGTACCACCAGCACCAACAGCAAACCCAACGAACTGCGAGCATCGCCGGAATCACCAGCGAGCGCTCGCCATCAGCGAACACCACGAGCAGCCCAGCATCGGTACGTACCGCAGCAGAAAGCGAACTTGAAACCTACAATAGCCCAATAAACCACACCACACACCAACACTTTGTTTGCTCATTTTTATTTAAATAAATTTCACTTTTCCACATCCTAGAAATACAATAGTTTTGTGCACAACCTTGTTTCGCGAAGCCCCTCCGATTACCCAGTAGCAAGCCGACCTGGAGATCACAGTATCCACGGTCTCTTGATCTGTGAGCTTGTTCGGGAGTATCTGTCTCAGAAGAGATATTAAACTCACGAATTTAAAAATCAAAATGTTTCAAAACTTCAAGCTTAATTATTTAAAATTTTAGAAATTAAATGCTTTAAAAATCTAAAAACTATGAAATTAAAAAATAAGTTATTTGAAATTTCAAAAAGAAAATCATTTCAAAATTCAAAAGTTTAAAAGTTTAAAGGTATAAAAAATTGATTTAAAAAAAAAATATTAAAATCTGAGGATTCAAAAATTTTGGAGGTTAAAAGTTTGGAACCCAAAAATTTAAAAAATTGAAGATATAAAAACCTAATAAATAATTAAGATATTAAAAGTTTTTGGATGTTTAATTGTAGATTTAATTTGATATTAAAAAAAATTTTATTTAAAAAATTTAAATGCATGAAAATTTAAAAATATGATGGTTAAAAAATTTGGAAATTCAAAAATAAATATATTTCATAATTCAAGAAGTTAAACATTTAAAAACGCATAGATCCTAAAATTTGAAGATTTGTTAATTTAACATTTTATTATATAAAAATTATAATAATTATATTAGAATTTGGGAATTATAAAGTTTAAAAACATAAAATTTAAAGGATTATACATTAAAAACTTTAAAATTCAATGATTTTGGAGTTCCTTCTCAAAATTTAAAAATCGGAAATATAAAAATTTAAGAATCCAAGACTTTTGAAATTTAATAAATTGAAAATCAAAAAGGAAAATATTCAGAAATTCAAAACAAAAAAATTAAACATTCATAAATTTTGACTTTGAAATCTTTAAAGTTTTAAAACTTTAGCGTTTTTAAATTTGAATGCTTAAAAATTTAATAAAGCGAAAAAAGCGGGAACGAAGAAACAATCTCAGTTTATAGTATTTTTGTCGAACTTCAACACTTATATTTTTATTGAGTTCTCAATGGTTGCTGAAACTCTGAAACCATTTCGCTGAAATTCAGCAACCGAAATTTACTTTGCCGTTTCGAAATCAATTGTTTACTTTATAAAAATAATATAATGTAGGTATTGTGATTAAACATACAATTTAAAATTCAAAAATTAAGGCCAACCATTTGATTCATTCATGAAAAATCCGCAAAAAATCCGCAAATTCAGAAAATCCGCAGAAAAATCCGCCACTCTATTTTAAATTGCGGAAATTCCGCAGGATTGCGGAAAAATCCGCTACTATGGCAACGCTGCCCAGGACATTCGACATCAACACAATTTTCGACATCGCAAGTTCGCAAAACTTTTCGATAATGGTGAAATGGTTTACCTTCAAAACAAGAAGTTGTCGAATGCACCTGAGTCTTACAATACTTAACTGGGTCTGCAATACTTACCGGCAAAAATTGTCACCAAGAAGGATGCATCTTCTTACGAGCTGGTGAATTTAACAGGTAAAAACCTCGAATTCTATTTTTATCATTTTTTGTTAACCATTTTTTTGTTAACGACCTATTGAGTCAATTTGTCAACTGTTGTTACGGTATTTAATTAGCAAGGGACTGGAAGGTGAAGTATATTTTTAATATTAAGAGCTATAGTACTCAAGGGAGAGCAAGGAGTTGAAAGGAGAAAGTTTAGAAAAGCGTGGAAGGGTCATATGTGCAAGCTTTGAATTTACCGGCGACTTAACCTTTTGTCTGCTACCGTAGGAGTCAAGATCTTTTGGCATTAGAAATGCGAATCACTGAGTCTACGGCGTGTCCGGACAAGCGTAAAGTAACTTGTTACTGCAATGCCAAAAGATCTAGACTCCTACAGAAGCAGACAAAAGGTTAAGTCACCGGTAAATTCTAAGCTTGCACATATGACCCTTTCACGTTTTTCTAACCTTTCTCCATTCAACTCCTTGCTCTCCCTTGAGTACTATGGTTCTTAATATTTAAATATATACCTCACCTTCCAGTCACTTGCTAATTAAATGCTGTAACAACAGTTGACAAAAACCTCGAAGTTTTGCCAAATTTCTTCAAACCAGCATGACATTTTTTCCGTGCCGTGGACAGACGCTATGCTTTTATACGAATTACTCACTTGGGAGTACGATTTCGCGAGTTCTACTATCTCGAGAACTCGTGAAATCGTATTAAATTCACGCAATACGGACGTGGACAATGATTCCGCATTCCGTAGTAATTGTTTTGAGGAAGATTCATTCATCCATTCAGATGGTTGAAAACGCCATCAATTTTGACATTTCTCCCGATATTCGGACCAAGGTTCATGTACCAGGATTATGTGAGTGTGAGGGAGATGGGATAAAAAGTGCCATACGTCTTCGATTTCGAATCGAATGAAAAAAAAAAATTAATTCGCATAATTTTTGGTTAATATTTAAACCTGGAATGGCTCGTTTATTTCCAACGGGAATCATTGTTTAATTATACGAAAGTCCCTCGGTTCCTCTCAAACATTTCGCTTGCACTGTGCGAAGCGTTTTGAGGCGAAAAGGGGCGAATATACAAATCTTTTGTCTGGAATGGCTGTGAGTGGACGAAATGATGACGTATTAAACTGTATTGTATGTGTGAATGTATAATTGTACAATCGAATATATTTAATTAATGCTTGAGTGAATGGGAGTAAAAAGTCTTTGGGGTTAATTCGACGCGCTTTTCATAATGTGAATGATCGAGTAGGCCAGCGATTAAGAATGGATGAGTGAGATAATAAAAAGAATGTATTTGAATTGGAACCCCATTATAAGTGTATAGTACTGGTATCGTAAGAACACATTCCCACGTTCCCTCGCAAATTGAAACATTGAAAATCGTCTCACTTGCAGAATTTTGGGAGTATCGAGTTGTTCCCATTTTTTCGGATTGGATTTTGAGTGCAACACATCTAGCCGAAAGGAAGATTCTGTATGGCAGTAGGAAGGCTAGCTGTGGGTCAAGAATTAGTGCTCTTCCCCCACGAGGACAATCTTGACGGCAAACTTCAAATTGTTTGATTTGCTGAGCCCTTCGGCTCTTATGTATCATTTGGCACCACGTCCACGTTGAACTCCAGATTTGAAAGCAAACTAGTCGGTCTTTTCCCCGACGATGTACCTAGCCTATTCCGACGGAGAATTTCCCGGTGCCCTCATCTCACCAGTGTTGCCGAAACCGAGCTAACTAACCAGGTGCCGAGATCACGGCGATTCTGCTGGAGCAAGGTTCGCGGTGCCCCGACGACCCGCGACTAGTGGTGTCCCGTCGCGGTTTACTCAGTCTAGTCCCCGGTGGTGAATCTAGCTTACGCCGACGAAGAGTTCCCTAACGAAGTAAGTTCTCCCGATTCTTCTTGATTTTCGCTATATATCTGTTAGGTCAACCGGTAGGGTGTTGTGGTCGGTCCGGAGATTCCGGATGGAGTGTTGCGACTCGCTGGTGCCTTAGCGACCCATACCCGGTGCTTTATCACAGTCTACTCGACTGGTCCCCAGCCTACTCTGGTGAAGAGTTTCCTGGTGGTGAACCGTTACACGCTGTTCATCACGCTATTTCCTTTATAAGACAGTCATGAATTGTGTCACCTCTCTGTTGACCACTTTCTACGTATTTACGTCGCTTGTCATGTTGTAGACGTCATTATCCGGGATGATGTTCAACCCCTCCCGTTTCGAGCAGCTCTCTGCGTGTCGCTTCGAACCTCTTACATTCAAAGACCACATGCTCCGATGTCTCCGCAATGTTCTCACACTCCGGGCATAATGGTGACGTTGCGTACCCGAACCGATGAAAATACTTCCTGAAGCAGCAGTGATCCGACAGGAGCTATGCCAAGTGCAAGTTCACGTTTGCGTGCTTTCTATTGAGCCACGTCGACAGGTTTGAGATGAGCCGATAGGTCCACCTTCCTTTTCTGTTCTTTCCTATTCCTGCTGCCACCTTGCCATCAAATCGATTCTCACTGTCTTCCTCACGTTTCTGGTATTTCTCCGATTGTAGCCCTCGAAATCCTCCGCCATTGTGATGCAGATGGGGATCTTGCGGCCATAACGCATACTGCGTCCGAAGATATTGAACTGTACACACTTACAACAGTCGGAATGTCCTGTTCAGCTTCAGTCATCATCAGTCAGTCGGCCATCAGTCGGAATGTCCTGTCAATTTTGCACGGTTCAGTAGGTAACAGACGTCTCGTACTGTTTCTCGGACCGTCGACGTTTGGCGTGATTCTCGCTATTGTTGCCTTCGCCGACTTTTCGTGATTGTTGAAGCTCAACCGGTCGTCGATTATAACTCCCAACTGCTTCAGTATACGCTTCGATGCATCACGTTCCCTCGGACGTCGACCTGCATCCGCTGAACTGCTTTGCAGTTGCTAACCAACAACACCTCCGTCTTGTAGTGAGCTATTTGCAGCTTGCCCCTTTTCATCCAGGTCTCGATCACGTCTATTATCTCCGTCACTGACACCTCCACTTCTTCAATCATCGTTAGGAACACGTCGTCACGCTCACGATTTTCACTTTCCTGGGCAGTCGCACTGCTAATACTCCATCGTACATCCCGTTTCAAAGAATTGGACCGAGAATAGAGCCTTGAGGAACGCCCACTGTGATTCGCATTGACTTCTGACCTTCGCTTGTCTCGTACAGCAACACTCTGCTCTGGGAGTAGCTCTTCAAGATCTGACATAGATAGTCTGGAACCCTCATTTTGTGCAGCACTGCAGAGGTGGCTTCCCAGCTGGCACTGTTAAATGCATTCTTCACATCTATCGTAACCACAGGGCAGTATCGATCTCCTCTTCGCTTCCGTTTGAATGCCTTATCAGCACTCTCGAGCACTGTCCGAATTGCATCCACTGTCAATGCTCCTTTGCGGAATCCAAACTGCATCTTGGACAATCCGCGCTCACCTTCCGTGAATTTCGTCAACCTTTTAAGGATGATTCTTTCCAGGAGTTTTCCGAATATATCCTGTAGACAAATGGACCTATACGAGGCCGAATCGCTCGGTGGATTCCCTGGCTTTGGCAGAAACACCAGCTTCTGGACTTTCCACTTTTCGGGGAAGTTGCCTTCATTTAGACACTTCTGCTGCACCATCCTGAATATGTCCGGATATGCCAGGATCGCATCTTTCAGCTTGGTATTCCATCCGGACCGGGGGCTCTCCTTGATTTCAGGCGCTTCGATGCTTCTGCGAGCTCATCGTTAGTCCCATGCCGATCGTCCGTGTTTGCTTCTTCTTCTTCGCCGTATAGTGTCGGGGGTCAGATGGTTGGATCGCGCTTCGGAAAAAAACCCTCAACGATTATGTTCAGGTTACCCGGGCACATTTCGGCTGGCGTCTGCTTTGCGCTCTTCCCTATCTGGTTTCGATATTGCTCTCTTAGCTTTCCTTCTGGCTCTGAGACAAGCAGCGCGTAGCGTACTAATCGTCTCGTTCCACCAGAGAGCTGGTCGCCGTCTATTGCGTGATTCCGTTTTACGCCAAATTGTGGTACTACAAGACGATACAATCCTTCTTGTTTGATCAGCTCCATCCACGTTCTCGGTCCCGCCGTTCGGACAAAGTGCCTCAGCGAAGAGGTCTTTGTTGAAGACTTTCATCATCCTCTTTTGCTCGTCCCTAATCCTTCTCCGTGCTGCAGCAGGGTTCCGTTGACCGATACGGTAGTGAATCACCAGGTGGTTTGCTATGCGTATACGTTTTGCATTCTCTCCAATCCGTGTTCGCCGTCAAAGAGGGACTACAGAATGTGACGTCAATAATAAACTCCTATCTCTAAGGAATGTGCTAACGGCACCTTCGCACATCTAGCATCGCTAGAGCTTCCTGCATGATACACCCTCTTGTGTTGGTTACTCTCCTGCCCCACTCCACAGCCCAGGCGTTGAAGTCACCACCAATGACTACCGGTTTTCGACCGATCAACTGCTCGGTTAACTGTCTACTGTCCACCTTGGAGGAGCTTACCAGGTGCACACGAAGACGCCATAGAATTTTGGCGATTACGAAGCCCTCGTATGAACCTTCTACCAGTTCTTAAATGGAGAATCTGTCATAACGTGCATCCCAGTCGTTCCCGATCCATCCGCCATGCAGTTACCGTTATGAGGGAGGATTTGGCACCGCTCTGCAATCAAAGCGACATCACACATAGTTTTCTGCCACAATAGCTGCTGTGTAGTGTCACAGTGATTCAGATTTGTGTGGGTTATCTCCATTACCGTAGGTCTTCAGTCGCCCTCTTTTATACAGGGCATTTAAAGCCGTCCGCTGCATGGCAAAGCAAGCACTTCGGCCTCTGCGTGCAGTCTCTCGCAAAGACTTGAAGAATTTCTCCACTTGTTTATTCATTCGTGGGCAACTCTCAATGGGTATTTCGACCATCCAACCGTAACTTTGCCAACCTCCAGTGCCTTGCCAGCAGCGCGGTTACCGGTAGACGAATCATCGCTGTCTGAGTTCCTCCATATCGCTGCTTTGATCGGATCATCATGTGCACCTCGCGGGTGTGTGGCCAACCAACTCCGACCCAGCATACGCTCAGTAGTTAGACCATACTATCGATTTCTTCCATCGTGTGGCAGAGTGATGGACTCTGAACGGAAAAGATAACTCTGAACTCTACTTCTCTAACCTCCACCAAAGAGTCCGGCATTTGCCAGATCCCCAGGACTTCATCTGAAATGACTACTTCGGAGGGAGGCTGCGATCGTATACTTTGATTGACTCCAGGTCTAGCTGGTCGTGCTAGTTCGGTGATCTAATAACCGCCATATCAGTTCTGCACGGCATGATATTTTACATGCGCTCCTCTCTGAGTTAACCAGTTGGATGTCGTGGTCGATCCAGCGATACCGTTTTGTGGGTGCCTTCCGGTTCACTGGTTCCCCGACGACCCTGTACTGGTGGTTTGCAACGTTCGATTCTACTCGGCGTTGTCCCTTAACGGTGGAACTGGCCTACCTCGGCGGAGAGTTCCCCGACGAAAGAATATCTACAGAAACCGTTCCGGTGGAGGATTGTGTCCGATTCGCTAGTGTCCGACGAATCAAACCGGTGATTTGCTACGGATTACTCGGAATGATCCCCGACGCTGTATTTTTCCTACTCCGACGAAGAGTTCGCAGGCAGTGGAAGATCGTCCGAAACCGATGCTTCCCGGGTAGATACCGAGGTCCGCCCTGCGATTCTGGGTGGAGGGTGACTTCCAGTTCACAGGCGCCCCGATGACCATTTGCCGGTGCTACTTCACGATCTACTCGAACTCGTTCCCGGCAGTGGGACTAGCCTATTCCGACGGAGAAATTTCCCGACGTCGAAAGTTCTCTCGAAACCTTTGTCTCGATGCAGGTCGGTAAGGTCAGACTGACTTGTCGAGTGCCAAGGTCGGTCCGACGATTTCGGTTGACGACACAAAGCCATTTACTGTCACGAGTTATGCGCTGTAAACTTGGAGCCTCGATTGATCCGAGACCATTTAGCTCACGACTTTGCTTTTATTTTCCGTTATTCGCTCCATCTATTACGCTGTTTTGATCTTCTGCGTACTTGACTCACGAGGAAGTATGAGACAAGAGAACCCTTAGATGACCTACAATTCTAAATTAGTGCAATTATTGGTCGTTAGATTCAATGGATAGATACTTTGGCGAATGTATTCCGACAAAAAATTAGTTGGAATACGGAGCGTCTCCTTTAAATACAATTAACAGAGCCAATTATTTGATTGGATTCAAACTATTTTTATGCATGAATAATCATCGTTTACTAACTTAAAAAAAATTAACAAATGTATAACTTGTTCCCACGCATCGTGAATGCGCTTGATTGTCCTGGAAACAAAGGGTTTACATTACCTACGAACAAGCAATTTAAAAAGTTGCCTCATATTTCCGATTCGAATTTACCAAATCTTGAATGAAACGTTCACTGGCACGCCGAATTGAGTAATAGTAATCTTATTGCTCCTAAGTAGAAGCCATCAATACCCGATTGCATGGAGACACCAGTATTCCGGCTGACCGGTGTTTCGGTCGAATACTCACTGACATGCATGACAAATGATGCTCGATATGTGACGGCAGCAAAAGTCAGTGAGCCGCATGAGGATACATTCGAGAGCACGTCTCAAATGCCTATGCTTTCAGATTTGAACGTGTTCGATACCCACTATTGCCAAGCGAGGCTGATATCCGGTCATGCCGTGCAGGCACTGTCATATAAAACACGGAATGTCCTATGATGGAATAATAGAACAAAACTTATATTACAGAATTGTTGCTGGCGTTTAATGTATGATTGTTAAACACTGCCTTTGGTCTTGAAATTAATTTAAAGTTCAGTGTTACCATCACAATTGGTCGTACAAAACCTTGTTTAGTGCAGCTTAGGTGCCTGTCTGCACTGTGGAAACAATCAAATCTAACTTTTTTAGATACCTAGCCTCTCCGTGCACTGAATTCATGTCTCCGCCTGATACCGACATCTATACGTTTGGAGTTCTCTCGATATTTCTGCTGCAATAAAGGAAATTTGAGTGGCTTTTTTTTATTGCCTTTGGGTAACGAAAGGCTAGCCGGTTATTGCGCTTGGATTACTTGGAGTGCTCGTTTGGTGGGCGTATTTTTCAACGTTTTTACTGCGGTTGAATCAAGTTGAAAGATTACCATGGGGTGGAGAAATGAAGACACTATCACGAACCTCGTGACAGTATTCCACTGAACATGGAAATTTTATTTGAAAGTACAGTCAAATGGATAGCTGGTTCAATGGTGTTCCGAGTGTAAAACTTGTCTCTTCTAAATCAATTTGCAAGCCACAAAAAGCAATAGCATGTTTAGTGTGAGGTAAAACTAAAGCTACCATGCTGCTCCATCGATCGCATACAAGCCGGCAGCGTTAAATCTGATTTATCGTCACACAACGCGACGAGAGTGATTGTAACCCATTTAAGACGGTCATAAATCGTCACTGAAATGTCCTGGTGAACCGACCGTTTGTATCAATTTGCAGTTTGTTTTATTGAGGTAATTTAGTGTATTTCCTGCCATTTTGATATATTTCAGATATGTTTCCGAATAGGAAATATAATAGGAATAGGAAAGGGCAGGTACAAATGCGTGTTTGTTTGCAGAGAGCTTCATTCGATTGTTTCCTGGGTTTAGAGAGAGCGAAACAGAACGAATATTTGTTTGGTTCTAAAAGGAGTCATTTTACAATATTCGAATAACCTGTCAGTATCCAATCACAGTGGAATGCAAAAAAAAACTAATGAATCATGCATTCCACCATGAATTAAATTGCTCAGAACAATGAACTATAGACTGAAAGAGAAAACCTCCAGAGTGCAGTCTTTGAATTTCAAGCAAACTATCATGCAAATTAATGCAGAAAATAGTAGTGCTTTTTTACCCAACGGTTCTTTTGCTACGTAATCCCGTTACATCAAGAGCATAAACACTGTACAGTCTAGGAGAAATGACAGTTTTTGCTTTTCTATGCAAAATAGTCCAGTAATTGCCTGTATTTTAAGACCTGTGGCTGGTGGTTCTCTATCTCATCTAGGACAGTCCACTGCTTTTTCTGATACATCATGATGTAATTAGAATGCAAATGATATTTCTATGGCCAGTCACTGACCTTTTTTCGGAGTGGCATTCGTTGATGTAAACAGATATGCAAGTCAAACACTTTATAAAAGGTTAAATTACGTGATACGATGAAAACCATCGTCGGTTCCTGGATGTATAGCTCAGTATTCCATAAGTTGTACTTAGAGCGGTAGCGTGGTCTTTGGGCTCCCTTGGCGGATTTTGCGCCTCTTTGAAGTTATCTTCGGCTTTCTTTTTCTGTTCGACTTTCGAACAATATTTTAGCATGCACTTGGATGGCGCACTTATCCTGATTTACTTTATAACTTATTTACATTTTAACGATGTAAGGTTTAAGTCATTCACCCAAACTAAACTAACGCTACCACTAAAAGCACCTTATAGGTACCAAAGCTAATTTGCATCAACTGATGCGCACTCTATCGTTCGGTTAAAGAGATCGCTAAATCCTTTCGCGTGAGTTTTCCTTTGAGTTCCATTCGGATCTCATTCAAATCGATCGCTAGGTTTGGCAAAATCTACCCGCTGGTTTGATTTTGCAACTACACAGAACAATCAGCACAAGGGGAGTCTGAGCAAACCTGATGGGAAAACTGTTAGAACGAGATGGTATTGAGGATCAGTAGCGTTCTTTCGAAAATTGTTGTCGGGTAAAAAGCGGACAATAGCTTCGAGATCATGCCATGTTATCGCGTTTCTCTTGAACCATTTGATTGGAAGCTGTGATCTCGATCAGTTCACTAAAGGAGCCAATCCACGCTGTAGTGCCGTATCGTGGAATAGACACGTGAGTTAGTTAGAGTGAGCCTAAAATTAAGAGTATTAACGTGCTATTTAAAAACTCTAGGGCCTATACGCTTAGATAGCTTAAAAGGCGATTAGTGCCAAGGTTTAGTCCTGTAGGAGAAACGTGCTCAGTGACATATGGTAAGTTTGACGCTTTGTCGGTATATTCGGATATTGAAGGTGACGCCCGTTGAACAGCATTAAACCCACTACTGTTCAACGTGGGTTTTTTTCCTTGGCAGGTTCCAAAAATCGACGATCAACGACACAAGGGTGCCTGTCTACACGTGGCTCGTCATTGAGGGTTGCGAATCCGATCTGGAAGCGCGAAAACGAATTATCCTCGCACCTTTCAACAGACCCCTCTCACGCTAACCACGTGCGTGAGTGCACTATTTTCCGCCCGTGTGACGCCAGCGCATCGCCACCACCCCCTTGTGTCACATCAGTCTATCGCTAAAGCATCTCGCAAAGTTGCGCAACGACATACTGCCATCCGAAAACACAGAACATCGCACCGGATAGACCGCGCGCCACGCCATCTGTGCGCGAATTGAACATCCGGCGGCTCGTCGAGCAGTGTCATCGCTATACCTCCGAAAACGGCTCATTCAGTACACGTAAGCTGTCTGCGTATACTACGGTTCAGCATAAAATGCCTCTACATACTGCTCCCATCGATCAATTGCACCAGTAATATCAGCAAACACGTGGTCGAGCGAGTCATCGCATGAAACACGGTTTCGCCGGAGGATGCTTTCAACGAACGACATGCAGAACGTCAGCAGCATTTCGTCGCTGTTGTGCTATCTTATGACAAACGCCATTTTGGGGTAAACTGAGTTAGATATGCCGCATTACTCGTCTAACGAAGCTCTACAAGATGGCGCTTCCAGAATTTTGAAATTTTACTTGGTTACTGAAATATGACGAGAAAAGTGATTGGAAATTGTGAGTTTTTCGCTTCAAATCATTATGTCTTGGGATTGGCACAAGTTATAATGAAGTTTTAGTTGCTTTTATGTGTAAAAATGTCGTAGAAACACAATGGCAAAATAATTTTCATAAGAATAATAGATGTATTGGGAGAAAAACGCAGTTTTAGCTTTAAACTGGAAATATTTCCTATTTGGCAACACTGTAACCAAAAATAACTATTTTTTATAGATTCCCTGACTCATTTCCTTCAAAATGCATCTAACCAATTGTTTATAGACCAAATTAAACCAAAGATATGAATAAAAGTTCATAATTGGTGATTTCGATGGAAAAATTTTCATGCTCTATTATGACACGTCATACATTTTTTTTTCATCAATACACACCTATGACACGTGTGAGTGCGACTTTTGCTTACATTTTTAGTGAAAACTCGCAACATAGTCAACCGATCTTCGTAATATTTGAGAGATTAATACAGAATAGGTAGAAGCATCAATTGTCTTCTCTGAATTGTTTCTACCATTTATAAGTTTCAACATATTCAATCTCAAACTTTAAAAATCGTTTTTCTCGAAATGTGCAAAATGGCGCTTGTCATAAGATAGCACAACAGCGACGATTTAGCTTTCGCACCAGCACGTAAGGTCAAAACTATTTTAAATTTGTAAAACCTAGTCTTAAATTAGCCTGTACAAGAAAGATATCAGTGACGTCACATAGGAAGCATAGGCCTTAGTCGAAGATGAATATATCGAATTGCTCTTCCGTTAATTTGGTTCAAGATTTAGATTATCAATTCCGCTACGTTAATGATCACTGAATATTTTCTCGTCGAAGGTTTGAATTTGGTCCATTGCAACAAATTTAGATTTTGCCTCTCTTGGGGAGCTTTTGAGTGATTTCGAGTGTTTGAACAACTTTTCAACTCGCCCTAGATAGGGCCTCAGCCGGGCTCGCAAACAGCCGCAGCAACCTCTTCTTGACGAAGAGTGTCGCTTAAGTTGCTGCTGGTTACGCAGTTCCAGTACATTCGTTACAACGACATTCAATCAGCTAGAGATTACTGGGTAGGGAAAGTTATGAAAATTGAAAGCAATAGTACTCAAGTTAGAGCAAGGCACATCCTTGCTCTCACTTGAGTACTATGGCTCTAAATTTTCATATAAAAGTATACAGATTGAAAAACTAGAAGTGGCACGGTCATTAGAACAGGCTTTATACCTTACGGGCATAACTTTTTTCTTCTGCTAATGGGGGTCGAGCCTGTCTCCTGGCAAAGACAGATTTGTCCTTCTTTACCGTAAGTCGGTTCTTTGTGTATCTAGAAATGGTACACTTATCCTAACTCATTTTTGACTTATCCAAACTTATTTTATACAGCCATTCTCTTCTACTCGAAAAATCTTCATGCCATCTTCTTCGCTTTCCCGAAAATCGAACGATCGTGAATTACCACCAAATGCCATACTATTGATAACCCGTAAGTTCCTGATTGTGGCCAACCCATCCAAGAGAAAATAGATTACCAACAACCCGAGGATACTATTGTCTGGTATCATACTACAACTTGGTATTAATTCGTTATTACATATGTTTTTCCGTCTTAGTTACGGGACTAAGCTAGCGCCGGATTATGTGTCCTTTACAAACCAATGTGGTTTCACCCAATCTTCTACTTATTGGTAAAAAATTGGTTTTACCAAAATTTTTCTCCTTGGCGAGAAATATAGCATAGTGAAATATAACAGCCTGACGTGAGCTCCTTTTCCTGCGGAACATCACACTCGACTAGGGGTTTGCTCAGCAACACAATTAGTGGTAGCTCTAATACCGCCAATCCGGCGCTAGCTTAGTCCTGGCCCTAAGTTATTGTCGGGTCCTGATAAAACGAAGTCCAAGCGCCAACTCTAAAACTAATTTTGTTATAGGTTTTGTGCTCCTTCCGCGCAAATGTGGTTTGACCCAATTCCATCCTTAATTGAGGAAAATTGGGTTTCATCCATTTTTTTCTTATCAGGGAAATATATAGAGTAGAGTGGGGTCTAGTATGTCAGTTTTCTATGGCGAGCTCGTGCGATGCTATTTTTGCACTGATTTTAACAAACAAGCACTCGTTGGAAAGGTTACGCATGTGGTAACGGTAATTGGTAATAATGATGAATAATGGTAATAATGATTTTGTGTCTGGAAAAATAATCTTCAAGCTAAATCCAATAAGGTGAAGGTACTTTTTCGACGTTTTTAAAATCTGGGGGGTCGATATGTCACTATATTCGAGTTTAAATAAAACAATGTACACTAGAGTGACAGAAAAAAAATGACCCCCATCGGCCCACCCCTGAGTCGATTCCTAGTCCCACCAGGAGTGTCTGCTCCAAATTTGAGTCAAATCGAACAAGTCTAGCTACCGGACCAACGTGCTTGAAGTTTGTATGGGATTTTTCGACAATTTACATGGAGAAAACCCACTTGCTCACATTTTCGCCGCTAGGTGGCACTGTATACATCAGATTATCACCAAAAGTGAAACTTAAGAAGATAATTTTATTATCTACAACTTTGTTGAAGACTGCAAAACGATCTGACTCCAATAGGAAAAGTTATTAAACTTTTAACGAAGTAATGTCTGAGTCAGTTTTGCATGGGGCCTAGCAGTGCATGGTAGTGTATCAGTACTAGGTTCTAACAAACTAAACATTTTTATGGAATAATGGTTAGATTTAGCTGAATAGTATGTTCGGAAGAATTGTAGTACATAATACGAGTTATGTTTTGGTTAGAAAATTGTAGTTCAACATCTGACCGCATAGATGGCGCCAACACTATCTTTTAAACGAAGAGAGATAGAAATTAGGTGTCTTCTACAAAGTTGTAGAACAAGAATGTTGCAGTAATTCTTCCAAACATCTCGATATTTTATCTCTCTCCGTTGAAAAGTTACTGTTGGCGCCATCTATGCGGTCACAGATTGAACTAAAATTTTCTAACCAAAACATAACTCGTATTATGTACTGCAATTCTTCCGAACATACTATTCAGCTAAATCTAACCATTAATCCACAAAAATGTTTAGTTTGTTAGAACCTAGTACTGATACAGTATCATGCACTGCTAGGCCCCATGCAAAACTGACTCAGACATTACTTCGTTAAAAGTTTAATAACTTTTCCTATTGGAGTCGGATCGCTTTGCAGTCTTCAACAAAGTTGTAGATAATAAAATTATCTACTTAAGTTTCACTTTTGGTGATAATCTGATGTATACAGTGCCACCTAGCGGCGAAAATGTGAGCAAGATGGTTTTCCCCATGTAAATTGTCGAAAAATCCCATACAAACTTCAAGCACGTTGGTCCGGTAGCTAGACTTGTCCGATTTGCTTCAAATTTGGAGCAAGTACTCCTGGTGGGACTAGGAATCGACTCAGGGGTGGGCCGATTGAGTTTTCAAAAATTCATTATTTTTCTGGGCAGTCTAATGTACACGCATTGAAAATCAGCAGTTTTATTTGAAGAGTATGAATACTACAGTTTATTTAACACAAATTATAAATGCAATCCATTGACGTTATTCAGGTAAGAAAATAAGGAAGTTGCAATTGACGTCAAAAACCATGTAACCGCGGAAGGAAATGTTGAAAACACTGTTGAAATGTTTTTTCAACAGCTGCGCCTGGCTTTGAACTTGCAAACTTCGTCGTCGCTAGAGTGTGGATTTGGAATTGCACATTTCGGCTCACGTGGTTTCTTAGCTGTGCGACGATCACGTTTGCGATTCGGAATATTTTTTTGAATTCCTTTTCCTTTTCTTTTTCTATCATGTTTTTTCGATTATCTACTTCAACAATACCTCAAATTATTTATATTTCATTAATGAAAAGCACTTTCCTTTTATACGAGCACGTAATGTTTCAAAAGGAACCTTGAACTGTTCAGAGGCTAATCGGATACTGACGGATACCTTGAACAGAGCGTGAAAAAAAACATTTCTTTTTGCAATTTTTTTGGAAATTTCGGGGAAGAGAATTAAAGTCTTCTGTGATTTCTACGCACTTTCCAAGATTGTTATTCTGGTAGGTAAGATATTTGCAACATTTTTGGAAAAAAGTGAATTCACGCATTTGTGCATTATGGCACGACTTAGATAAGTGCATGCAAAACCACCTGCATTGATAAAAGCACAAGCAGAACTCACCGTTTCAAAAAATTGCTCTTGGGTAAAAATTTGGATTGCTAGTGAAAAACATGGAGACACAACTGCGAATTTTTGTCCGAATCGGGAATGGTCGAGTTTAATGTCTGCTGCTTTCTCGTAGAATCCCTCACAAGCAAAAGTCGCCGAAGAAAGTCAAAAAGTCCTCATACCAAGAACAAATAAATCTGGAATTATGCGACGCATGCTGTGTTCGTCCCAGACCCTATTTTTCCACGTCATTTGCAAGAAACTCGCAGCAAAACTCCTTTGAATCACCACATTCGATTACCAGCGCATCACGGCCAATTCGACAACCCTACCCCGCACACTAAAGCTCCACTCGAGAATGCCACCAGCACATTATTTTCAAACATCTTTGGAAGTTTTGGTAACTCTAGTTTAAATATTTACTACCAGAACGTCGGTGGCATGAATAGTACCATCTCTGAGTATCTCCTGGCTTGCTCAGGCTATGAAACTTGGCTGAACAGTAAATCGGACAAAATTAACCATCAAATAACTGTAGCAAAGCTGAATAGGCTCGGTTACAGTGGTTCCTTTCTGAATTGGCTTCAGTCATATTTAACAAGTCACAAAACGACAGTAGAAGTTGGAGACCATACTACATCTCCTTTCGCAGTCGGCTATGGTGTTACTCAGGGCAGTCATCTAGGACCATTCATATTTCTGCTCTATCTTAAAGATTTAAACTTTGCGATAGATTGTTTGAAACTTTATTTTGCCAATGACTTCAAACTATACCACCTAGTTAAAAACCTTAAAGATGCAGAATTCCTACGGAAATAGGTAGATTTGTCTTCAAACTGGTGTAAGCTAAATAGGATGGTATTAAATGCTTCAAGTGTTCTATCAGTAAGCTTTTAGGATTCGTTTTACGCGTTACTTAACATTTCGTCGATTTTCATTGCTTAAAGGTGCTGTATTGTGCCTTAGTTCACTCTACTCTCGAATATGCCGCTGTTGTCTGGTCACCTCATTACCAAATTGACATCCAACGCATAGTAGCAATTTATCGTAAATTTGGTCGCTTTACCCTTCGTAATTTGCCTTGGAGGGACTCGCTAAAACGCTAAAGCTATCAGGACCGCTGTCTACTTATCGACCTTGATCTGTTGGCAGTTCGTCGAGATGTTTCAAGAGCAGTTTTCATTGCTGATTTAATTCAATCAAGAATTGATTGCTCAGCTTTCCTTCAGCTTGTGAATCTTGAAATCCGCCGCCGTAGTCTTAGGTCTCATCAATTTTTACGAATCCCTCGTTCCAGAACCAATTACGCCTACAATGCACCATTCACCAGTATGTGTCATCTATTTAAGCGTTGTTCCAATGATTTCGATTATCACCTGTCTCGTGATGTCGAAAACGATTGATTCGACGATCCTTGTCTTAACAGTAACAGTATTAGTTTAAACATTAGTTTTTAGTGATTCATTATGTTAATGTTAATGATAATTTGTTTAGTTATAAGTAATGTTTAATGACATGTATTATTTTGATAATTGTCATCTGTTAGAGAGCGAGTTTGAAAGTAGCTCTACTCCAGGAGGCTATTCCCTGCTCCTAAAATAAACAAAATTAATAAACAAAAATATGGAGAATTAACGTTGTTTTTATATTTCAACTGTCATAAATATCTAACACTTTATGTGATATCCTATTCTTCAGATTTAAGAAAATATCTGCAAAAATTTTCTCACAAAATTTTAAAAGAAATTTCCATAAGATATGCATAAAAAATTTTGAGTTCAAAAAGGTAATACATGAAATACTAATGTTTCATACACGATTTACGCCAGATTTATTACAGATTTACATGAAATTCGTTAAATATTCACAATATATCAATAATAGATTAATTTGAGCTCAAAATAATCATAAAAAATCAAACTTTATAAAAATCATAAAAGTATGAGATATAAATGATTCATATAAGTAATAGATTAATGATATATTCACAAGAGATTCATAAATGATTTATAGTAGATTCATAGATTATATTCAGGAATCAAACTCTATAAAGGATTTCTAATAAATTGCATACAAAAATCAAAAACATTTAGTGAAGATTAAATTAATAATCATAGGATTCAAACAAGCTTCCTAAAAGTGTTATACAAGCATCATGAAAAAATTATCAACCATTCAATACAAGGAGACATGAAAAAGTTTTATAAAATAATCATTACGTTTTATAAAAGATTCAAAACGAATTCAAGAAGAATTCTTAAGAGATTCGTAAAATCCTGATAAAAGATACCTTGAGATACACAAATAATTCAAAATAGATTACTGAAAGATTCTTAGATGACTTACGCATGATTCATTAATAATTCACAAAAAAAATAGTAAAGGATTCCTAGGGGATTCTTTATAGATTCATAACAGATTCTAGAAATGTGAATAGAAAATTCTTATATGATCCTTAAAAGATTTGTATCAAATTCAAGGAATGTTTGAGTGATTCTTAAAAGATTTAAAACAGTTTTAAAAAAGGAGTCTTGTGAATCTATTAGAGTTACATAAAACATAAGGAAGAGCTTGCTGTGAAATATTGAACATATTAAAGCCCAATAATCATAAAAGATTAATAAGAGCTTAAATATGATTCCATAACGATTGATAACAGATACACAAAAATTCTCTAAAATTCTCGAAAAATTAATCATTAAGGATGTGTGAAAGATTCATAAAACATTCGCAAAAGATTATTACCAAATTCATAAAAGGTTTGTAAAAGGGTCATTAATAAATTTATCTGTAAGTCCTCATACAAGATTCATAATAGATCTAAAAGATTCAGCTTGAGATACAAGCGGAACGTATATGAGAGTCTTAAAAGAATTATTAGATATTTATAAGAGACTTAAAAAAAATTGATAATAGATTAATTAGAGACTTACATTAATGGTTTGAAACGATGAAGTAATATTTAGCCACCTTCTTTAAAAGTTTATTCTCATAATTGACCAATCTAGGCATCTATGGGATTATCCGCCAAACATATCTGTGTGGTTTCGATAGTATAACCCCGTGTCCGTGACGTCAATGGCGTTTAAGCAATGCATACCAGTTGAAGGGAGAAAATTGAATTTTTATCAGAATTTTCGATCTCATCAGCCTGACAGCTAGTAGATAGCTGCGCAATGAACTGAAGAGTCAAAATGCTGATGCGATGAGGTTACGCCAACAGTTGGGAATGTTGTACGAAACTATTATCATTTTTCCTGCAGTAACGCACAGGTTTATTATTTATAATTCGAAATTGTTGATGTTTGCAGCGGTATCTTGCCTGTAATGATGCTTGCTGTTAGCGAGTTTATTTAATTATTTCGCCAACTTTTTCGGAAATATATATCGCTTGAATCGAGCAGGCTTATTATTATGATGAATTTTGAGACTGAAAAAATTGACAAATTAGAAGGAAGTTGAAGTACCTAGCTTACCTAGATCACTTAAAAGCTTGGCCGCATATCGTGCATCTCGTTCCGATTAGGTGAATCGAACCGAAAAAGTTTCCCAATTAGGTATCCTAGACATACAATAAATACTCATTACTTCGTTTCTTTTCATTTCCATCCTTTTCGTTGGTTCTGTTAGTGTTCTGTTTAAAAGTAGCCTTGAAGGATGTGTAACTTCCAAAGGCGCAATTGGATTCCCCGAAAAGTTGACCCTTGGGAATTTGTAATAAGCAATATCAAATCTAACTAGATTAAATTTAGCATCCCCTAGAGCATATCGATTCGCTAGCAAATAAACTAGGGAAGAGCTTTTACAACTTGTAAAAATTACCTCGCCCTTCTTTTCATCGATTTTTTTTTAAATTCCTCTACAACACCGGCAACGGATCGCTTTTCATATGCTCCCTCCCCCGAAGCGAGCCAGAAAATATTCCTCCGGTATGCAATTTTTTATTTAACCTACTTCAGAAGCAGACACCGGCCCGGCACAACCATAAACTTGTTGATGTATGATTCGCGTCCCGTGCACACCGGTGCGGATGCTTCCTTTCTGCCATGCACGGAAAGGAGCGGAAAAAAAAGTTTTATGCTAGGTCATAAAAGCAGAATAAAATCATCTCGTAGCGAGCGAGAAGCGAAAAGTAAGGGGATTGAACCCCCCCCCCCCCGTCTCCCAGCAGCGGAAGCCGGACGAAGATGTTTCGAATAACCCTGACCATATGTTAGGTGCTTAGTGATGATGCTATCGATCTGAGTTCGGAGTTATCAAATCTGTTGTCGGATAAATTTTACTTGTTATAGCTTTATCATGGCGGACTGGTAGAAAGAAACCGGACCCGGAGGTCGAAAATCGGGTTGAATAAATAATGTAGTTGATTATCGAAATGGGATAATAGATGAACTGAATTGGCAAGGACAACATCATCGGGCAGTACGGGTAGCTGACGAATGAAAATTAGCTTTCAATCCATGTTGATTTTCTTATCAATATTAAATAAATTTTTCAAAATTTTTCTCATGAGTCTCTTATAATTATTTTTAAATCTTTTATTAAACATTTGTTTATGTTATAAGAATGATTCATTTTTGAATCTTTTATAAACTTTTATGATTTTTTCATAAACCTTTGATTATATTTTTCCTGAAACGAGCATGGTATGTATCTTCTATGAATCTTTCATAAATCTTTAAAAATGAGCCTTTTCTGAATTCTTCATTACCCTTTCAATTTTTTTATGAATCTTTCATGAATCATTCATCAATCGTTTTTGAATTTTCTTATAATATTTTATGATTTTCTTAAAAAGCTTTTGTTGTTTTTTCACGATCTATCATGTATCTTTTATTAATTATTTACGATTCTTCTCTAAATCGCTTATGATTCTTTTGTGAAATTTGAGCGAATCTTTTATGAATCTTATATGAATCATATCTCTTACGACTCTAATTTACTAATCTCCTATGATTTTTTTCAGAAACATTTCATAAATATTTTATGATTCATGTAATTCATTCTTTTGTAAACCTCTTGTGAATCTTTTACAAAACCTCGATTAATTTTTTATAAATCTTGCATGTTTCATTGATCTTTTATTATACTTATATATTTTTTATTCATCTTTGAAGAATCTTTTATAAATCTTTCCTTAATCTTTTATGCCTTTTTTAGGATTTATTCATAATTCTTGTATGAATCTCTTGTGAAATAATTGTAATTTCAAGAATTTTTTACAAATCTTTTCAATGCTTTGTTCATCTTCCTTGAATTTTTTACGAATCTTTAATTATATTTTTCTGAATCTTTTATGAACATGTTAAGGATTTTCTGTGAATCTTTTATTAATATTTCATTAATCTTTAACAATGAGCCTTTTCTGAATCCTTTATTATCCTTTCAAGAATTTCTATTAACGTCTTGGGAATTTTTCCAGAATCTTTTGTGAATCTTCTGTAAATCTTTATTGGATTTTCCTTGGGTTTTTTTTTATGAATTTCTTATGAAGCTTTTGTTGAAATTTTATGATTTTCATGACTTTAGATTTCATTTATCTGTTATGAACTATTTAAGATGATCTTTTAAATCGCCGGAAGGATCCTTTTGTGAAATCTAAACGATTATTTTAGGATTCCTCTATAAATCGTTTATGTACCTCTAACTAATCTAAATTTCAATTTTTTAAAAGGTCTTTCATGATTCATTTATGAGTTATTTATAATTCTTTTACGAACCCCTTGTGATTTTTTTTTGAAATACTTTGATTAATATTTTATGAATCTTTCGCGAATCTCTTGTATTTGTTTTGGCGTAACTTTCATGTCAAATACAAATATTAGTGTTTCTCGACTTTCACACTTTTCAAGAATCTCTTTTTCCAAGATCGGTCCCATGAGGTCGATAGTTTAAATTACCGTGGATAATTGGTATTAAAGCGAAACTCGCAAATTTGCGATATATGATTTTACTAATTTTAATATGCATAAAAATCCCCAAAGAATCTAGCCACAAAAATTAGTCACATGATAGGAAAATGCATGCTACCGATTTATTAAAATATAAGCAGTATTCCTGGAGTTTGGTTATCCGGAGTACAAGCTGCTTATTTGGCCAATCGTGTCCATACAACAAATGATATATTCCCAAACTTTCGGCAGCAGGCTGCCCAGAGCAATTATTGCATCATAAAGCTATTGGTATATTTTTTTTACATTTTAACGACATTCAATTAGCTAGAGATTACTGGGTAGGGAAAGTTATGAAACTTAGAGCCATAGTACTCAAGTGAGAGCAAGGATGTGAAGTAAACAGATCGGAAAACTAGAAGTGGCAGGGTCATTAGAACAGGCTTAATATCGTACGGGCTTAATCTTTGCCTTCTGTTAATGAGGGTCGAGCTTAGGCAGAATAACTACGAATCACCCGAGTTCACTAACATGTGTCCTGATAAAGGTAGACTTATCTATCTTTACCGTGACAACTGGCAAAAATTAAGCCACGCAAGATCACCACTGAAAACCTGTCGACGATTAGCATTAATCTTAATGATTATTGCTGCTGTTCATCTCTATTTGCCTTTCGAATGCCGGGATAGATTTTTATTAGACTATTGTCACTGTTCTTACAGCTATTGGCATATTTACTAACAAATCTCTCCATCCTGTGATACATGTGAAGATGCAGATAATTCCTCGGTCGCTAGCAGTAACATGTATCGAACTAATATTCCCTCCTCCCTCAGAAGATCTGCATTCAGGCGGTGTCGGTATTCATTGGCATGCAGGGATCAATATAGATTGCGCAATTTGGCTCATCATGTTATACTCAAGTGTGCTATCCCAATGCAATCTCAATAGGTTCTGGTTAATTACGAAGTGGGGACCGCGGGCGATCTCTTATGCTTATGCTTATCTAAGATGAGTTCGTAATGGATCTTTATGAATCTTATGTGAATCTTTTATGAATCATTTCTCAATCTTTAATGAATTTATGATTCATCTATGATTCTAGATCTCATATTTGTTTGTGTGTGTTGAATAGTTTTATAATAGTCTTTTATAAATCTTGTATCTTTAAATCATGTTTTATAATATTTTGGGATAATGCCATGAATCTTTTACGAGTTTTTTTTATCAATCCCTTGTAAACAGATTGTAATATTTTTAAGAACCTTTTATGAATCTTTTATGAGTCTTTCAGTTTTCTTTTGTGAACATTTTTTAACTTTTATTTATATACTATGAATCTATTATGAATCTTCTACAAATCTTTTACGAAACAGGATTATTATTTTGAGAATATTTATTTTTAATTTTTCATGAATATCTTCCGAATTTTTCATGAATTTGGCATGTATCTTTTATGAATATTTATCAATGTTTTATTATTTATTTTATATATTATTTGTGAGCCCCAACTGATTCTATTATTACTCATTCATGCATAATTTATTAATCTTCTGTGAAGCTCTTATGCATCTTTTCCTATAATGAGGTTTATGAGGTTTTGAATATGCTTTATCTTTTTTTTTTCTTATCTTTCATGAATGATTTATGCATTTTTCCATTAGTCTTGATTGAATCTTTTTTACATTTACATTTTTGTGAACCTTTTATGATTCTTACATGAATGTAAAATAATATCGCAACGAATTATTGCATGACAAGAGTTAATACGTTTTCAATTCGACAAATCGATTATATACGATGTAATACTATTCAAAATTAAAGGATTTCAAAAAAGTTGGTCCTTAAATTTCAACATGTACCAAGATTAAAAAAATAAAAAATTCCTCTTCCTACACTTTAAAGCCCCGATGTAACATCACAAGCCGTCATTGTCATACTAAACCTAATCCAGCCAATTCTTCAAAGCGGCAATACGTCAACCAGTAACTATAGCAGCAATTCAGTATTCGAAATTCGAAATGAATCGAGCTCCGGCTGATCATGCGCACTTTTTCTTCAAATGAACCCAAATGCTCCTAACGTTGGCACGTGTCTTCGAAGTATTTTTTCTCCTAGCTTCGGTATAGAGTCTCTTCTATCGGTGGCCGGAGGAAAACTGTTGAATGCTTGTTTATGGTGAATTTTAAGAGTTATTTTTCGTTGTTTCTCGCCCCTATGAAATCCTTTTGATATTTAACTCTGGCGAGAAACGGAAGGGTTACCACGAATAGCAGACTTGCAGGCGACTTTTAATGTTCGACTCTGAACTAGATAGATTGATTTGTTTTTTTTTCTTGACATTTGCTTTTGAGCGATTAAGTTTGCTATAATTTATTGTTTTACTACTTGAACAATAAACGATTTTTCAACGCATGAAAAATACGCTTGTCTTGCATAATAAAAGCTTTTTCTGATCCGGAGGAATTTTTTCCCGAAAAGTAATCAGACCGTCTAAATCATAGCTTAGAAACGAAAGAATATCTCTTCCAGCATGTTGCCACAATTTCGTACCCCATCCGGTACCCGTTATTGCACAAAGCCAACAGCATTCCATAATGCTCGCCATGTTCGGCATTCAGTGGTGGTGAAGCCGTTTCTCTTTCGGGAATGAAGATCGATTCCCGGCTGGCGGGCGAGTTCAATTCTGGCTCTGGCTACATACGCCGGCATTGTAATTGCACCTCTCGTTTCTCACAAGCTCCAGCAATTATCTACAACCATGCATGAAAGCTGAGGAATGTTTTGAATTTTTAATATGGCTTCAAACCGGCTGCCATGGCAAACGGAGGCAAACGAGACGTCGTTTTTTTAAAGAGCTTCCGTCGACTCAGGCGTAGGGTTCGAGCTGACTTTAAATATATGACTGCATACACGGAGGCAAATCACTGGTATGGGGTTGTCATAATCTTTCCGGCTGGATGGTTTGGTGGAAAATGGGGAAATTTATTGAATGTACGCTTTGGAAAAATGCTTGGCATGAACTTTTCAGCTTTTATTAAGTTGACAAATATTATTAAATTACAGAATATTTATTTCGGGGGTGGCCTTCCTAACATCCTTTTATTTACTCTTAATACGGAAGATTTGTGACTATATAGCATTTGATTATAAATATATATGGTGTTGAACTGGAACCGACCTTCGCGCCAAGTCAGTTACCAGTAAGCTTCAAAGGCAAATAACTAATAATGTGAATAAAAACGCTTGTTTTTCTCCTCCTTCTTTTAAAAATAAATGAATTCATAATTCGCACTCTTTATTTTGAACAATGTATTACACATTATCCACACAGCACAGGAAAATGCTTAGATTAGTGGAGACTCGATCCCTAGTTTGAGGACACTCGATTCCTCTTTGAAAACATGTTTAAAAGAGCCTTTAGGGCAACGTTCTGTGACACTTTCAGTGGAAAGGGACACTTGCTTTTCCAGGAATTTAAATACTTATTCTGATAGTTTAAACCTTTTACTTTTCAGGCTACTCATTTGCATGGGACTCATTAATCTATATCTTTGGAACGAGAATTTCGATTGAAACTATTAACAAGCTATAAGGATGGCTGGAAAGATACTGCATTGTAATTGACTGAATGCATAGCTTTTGTGCTATCGACAATGTTGTAATCGCCAACATAGGCTAGACACTTCATACTCTCATCTATTTACTTCAATGAAAATCAATACTACTTACAGGTATTACTATACATGAATCGTATTCTTTCCGTATCTCTCTGTGTAAGGGGCTTGAAAGCAAATGTGAACTTTTCTCAGTTCAATAAAAAATTGAACATCAATAAATTAGTTTATCAACATCGATAGGGGCATGGTAAGATGTTTTAAGCCGCCAGTCTGGATTGGACCAAGATGTTATTTCTTTGTATCATCACATTATTCACAGCGCGACAATTCTTCTACCCCAAGGCTACCAGTATTGATTTCGAAGTTTCACAAACATGGCAAAAAAGTTTCTTTACTCAAACGAACTTTCAAGGTAAAAATTCCATAGTTTATTAGCCGACCCAAGACAGCAACAAGCAAACAAGTGGGATGGATAGAACAAAATGCACAGCCAGCTTTCGGTGATCCCCCTAAAATGGAAAGGTTACCAAGTCAGTAGTAGTAGCGTAACTTTTAGCACCATGCTCATCGCCATCAACATGGAAAAGTGGTCCCATTAACATCAAGAATTTCCACCATCAGGTGAAAAGTTCTTATATGTGTGGAACCCGGCAAACTATTTTACCTTCTGCCAATCTTCACTGCTATGCGAGACTGAGGTAGCTACACATTTACCTGGAAAAGTTTATTGCTGACTAGAGATCTGATATCCAATAGCTAAGCGAAAACATTGTTCGAATATTTCAGCTTCATATTCAGGTGCCAGTTCGATCTGTTCGTTCGATGGACCGGAGCTTGGCCCTCATCATAACCTTATACTAGTCACTCATTATTAATTGAGTTATCCAAAGAACAACCCTCTAGGGAAATACTTGACTACATTATGAACCCGTATACCCAAGAAAATGGCGGTCATTATGTTTACTTACTTGGTGGATAGATGGATCAAAATGATGGAGAAGGTTCGTCCCAACAAAAACATACCTGTGAAGAAAATCATTCCAACTTTTCCTCTTCTTCGAATCACCTGCCATGGGCTGGAAGGAGGATGATGATTTGGGGCACCGTCGGAATACGAAAATAGGAAGCCACCTGTCGGTTGTAGTACTTTTATCGAACACGTGGAACATGATGTTATTTCTCGGTCGGAAATTAATCGATGCACGTGTGTAGACTATGGCGAACACATGCAGTTTGGAAACTTCAGCATTTCTGATGGTTTCGACGCTTTGTCGGAATGTAGCTATTTGTTTCTGAAATAAACAAAAAATGGTGATCCAAAAATGTGGTTGATTAATCTATCATTTGCTTCTTTGGGTAGAATATTTGGAACCACTACAGGCAGGTCACAGTTGAGTGATTGGCATCCAAAATGGGGTAAC
Organism: Topomyia yanbarensis; assembly: GCF_030247195.1. Lineage (NCBI taxonomy): Eukaryota > Metazoa > Arthropoda > Insecta > Diptera > Culicidae > Topomyia > Topomyia yanbarensis. The sequence continues at coordinate 15,194,318 of NC_080671.1, forward strand.
CTACATTTTCAATTTTTTCAGGAAGCTGGAAAATTGGGACGCCATCTAGTATTGGAGTTAGCTAAATGTTGAACTTTGATGAAAAAGAAACAAAAACTAGAAGAAATTTTTATTATTCTCAAATGCCATGTAACATTTAGAACAATTGAAAAATGGAAAAAAGTCTATTTCGGAAAAATTTGGTGTTGTGAAGTCAATTTAAGGACAATGTGAAATAAGAATGCGGCAAAGAAGCAATATTCTTGGTTTGGCAGAACTCATTCCACACTTTTACGCGGATTTTGTACCTGTACAGACAAATCAAGTGGCAGTTAGGATCACACGCCTCTATGATCTCTGGGATAAGTTCGAATATGTTCAGGAGAAAATCGAGGTTCTCAAAAATGAGGTGGATACCCGGTTGCTTCTTCAAACCATGAAGTATTACCTTAACGAAGTGATATTTTGTCACGGCTCACCATCGAGTAACAATCTAAAGCAATGGCCGTAAAATATCAACGTTCTGCAAGCCGGACACTATCGGTAAAACATCATAATTTATTAATGGTCTCTAATTCGCAGGATTGCATTAAAATCCTGAGTTATTCCAGCCACCAACGACACTGGTCACGTTCAAAGCAGCTACATGCTAAGCTATAGAAACTCTATACAATGACAGCACCATTATTGTTATGGTGAGCATTGTGTACCTGTGTACGATGAGTTCACCTTGAGGCGTTGTTTCACAGCAGTCATTGACTTCAAAATATATGGATTTCACCCGCTCGTGCGGGAAATGGAACGTTTGTTGCAGGAGAAAACGTGTGTTGGCAGATATGATGTTAGACTCGTTCAACTTCATTGCAGTCGCAATGTGGTACTGGTGCAGTTCAGTGCTCGTGTCTCACTACATCAATTTATCTACAGCAACCACATGTATCACTTCATTGAACATGATAACCTTAAGGTCTATATGAAGGACAATGCATTCAACTATTAACTACACTATTTATCTCTTGATACAGCTGATAGTGATAGTGTGCAAATTCATGTCGTAATATTTTAAAAGTGATTTTCATTAAACCTCAAAAAGGCAAGGGGCCTCAGAGGCCCGGCTAGTTACAGTTCTCTAATTTCAATGAACTTGCAATTTGAAATGCAAATGCTCGAGTGTTTTCGAATTTTCGATTCATTCACTGATAAAACTACAAAAAAGAGACTTTTGATTACATTAGGTCTTAGAAACCATGCTTCTTGAAGTCATAATTTTAACTTGCCTTTTTGAGGGTTAAACATGAAGTTTGGGGGAAGTTTTTCTCCAGAATTCCCAACGGCGTTCTGGTGGTAATAGTACGGCTAGGACGCCCTTTAAGGCTCCTTGTGACCCTGGAACTCTCAATGTGTTTCGGCTCATTGCTGTTGACGACATTACCAGCGGCTTCGGAGTCTAGCGAGTACTCTTTTCATCGGAAAGTGTCATCCACTCACGATCTCCAATGAGCAGAACACAACTTAAACCGGTCCAGTCAACATGTATGTGATATATACATCATGTGTTTTGTGCGCAATAAATAGTATTTAATACATTTTTGTGTCACCATTATGTGTAATTAACTTGCGCTCAGAAAGGTTCTGCATTCACTCCGGCCCACGGATAATACGACTCGCAAATCCTACCACTAGCGAGAACACTATGCACAGACCACACTGTGCACATATGACCAACAAACTGCCACGTGGCAGTTCTGTGAACAATCTACACAATATGGAAAAGCGTGCGTGGAATCCCCTAAGAAAAAAAATCACCCATAACAAACAACCCCTAAAGATCTGATGTCCCAAGTTCATCCCTTTGCAGTTCGCTGTATTCTTTTGAACTTGATTTTTCTGTTAGATACACTTTTTTAATCTGATTATTTCATTGAAATGCTTGATGGAAGGTCATTTCAACTGTCTGGCTCAATGGCTCCATTTAAAAGTACTCGTATAACTATCATTCTTTATCGATTTTGAATAATTGATCTATGCGTAAACAAATCTGAGTTGTGGATCTATTAGTTTTCCATTTATCCTGACGATCGGAGTCTGCCTTGGATTATTCAACTTATTCTCTGAACCATTGTTGCATTTGCCCATATCGTCAACTCTGCTTATGACGAAGCTTATAATCCGATATTCTTGTTTACTTTTTGCACTTGTGGATTAGGGTGTACCAAAATGATATCATGTTAAAAAAGTCATCTCAAATGAAAGGTTAGGGTACTAGGACCACTTTCTTCTTCGGAGTGAATTTGCTAAAACGCTTCCTACTGGTGGCGAATTTAATTTTTTTGAAAAATGGGCCGATTCTGGGTAAAATTTCAAATTCATCCCTGTTGAAGTGCTTCTGAACTGTCCTAGATTTGTTTCAGCATTTTTTTTTTATTTTTTTGGAGATCCATATGGAGAATTTGGCGAATTAGTTTGTACAAATTTTGGATTATAGGAATAGCAGAGGCTTAACGTCTTAATAAACTTATTAAAATGTGCAATTTTTGGCGCCTTCATTGGTTTTTCTTTGAAACAGGGTATCTACAAAATTTGGACTGCAAATCCCAAGCAGGTAATAAACTTCATACGAAGTGTAGTGCCTAACTGGGAAGAGTGTGTATCTCAATAACGACAATCACTCATCAATATGTGATATGTCATAGTAGATAGTACACTTAGTTTAAGGAAGGGGCATACCACAATAGATCTAAATACTGGTCGCAGTGATTCGTCTCCAACAAAAAAAAGCTACAAAATTTTAAAGGTATAGAAAACACTTTTAATAGTTTAGCCGAATATAAACGATAATTTTGTTGATAAAAGTGTATAGCTACGGCTAATGAGGTATGAGTTAATTAAGTTTTTGTTATATAACATTTTGACATTTTTAGCAATTCATCAATAATAATACTGTTTCAAAAAAAACAATAATTCAAGAGTGCTTAGACCACATATTGGTTTTGGGACCATGCATCGTAGCATTATACGGGGGAGGGGGGAGTATTGTGATGATGTATGACGACAGGGGGTGTAGGGGGTCAGGTCATGGTACGTAGCTTTTTAAAAGGGGAATAGGGGTTGAGCTGATGTCGTGACAACCTTACCCGTTTCATCTAACTAACATCGTACCCATATTGATTGGGTTATAGCGAATTTCACTAAACCGGAAGTCGCCATCGTTGATTTAAAAATGGCGTCAAAAATCAATTTCTGGCACCTATTCTTCAAGACCATTTCGAAAATATCCATATTGATTGGGTTATAGCGAATTTCACTGAACCGGAAGTCGCCATCTTTGATTTCAAAATGGCGTCAAAAATCAATTTCTGGCACCTACTCTTCAAGACCATTCCGAAAATACTCATATTGATTGGGTTATAGCGAACCGGAAGTCGCCATCTTTGATTTCAAAATGGCGTCAAAAATCAATTTCTGGAACCTACTCTTCAAGACCATTGCAAAAATACCCATATTTTTGGGGCGCGGGCCATAAGAAATCTTCCAGACCCGTCTCTTCCATCTTTCCGAAAATCTTCTAAGTCTTTTGCATTTAAAAGGATTTCAAAAGTTCTTTGCATTTAAAAGGACTCAGAATTTTTTTTCAGAAAAAGGTAAGTCTTTAGCATTCATTTTTGCAAAAACCGCCGTAATTGGAAAATCCGCGTAAAAAATCGCGTTAATTGAAAAATCCGCGTAAAAAACCGCGCAAAAAAAACCGCGTAAAAAAACCTGGGTGTATTTCAAGTAGCTTACTAGAATGTTATACAGGTAAGCTTCGGTATAACGTACCCTCGATATAGCGTCATTCGATATAACGTACATTTTTCCTCGATATAACGTACATATTTTTTAATTTATTTTTCAGGTCCAAATTTATCTTCAATTACGCATGTATTCCATATTTTAAGAATTCAGTATGTTATACACAATCTTAAAACGTACTAATTGGGCTTCTAATGAACATGTTAGGCTACTTCATTGAAGGTTACGAGAGCGATTTTTTTAAATTTCCTTTGCGTATGATCGTGATTTATTAAAACCAACCATTTATCTCAATAAATAACCCAATATCAGTAGGGGCTAGTTGGCGGTTGGGGTAAGTTGGCGGAATCCCTTTTTCTCCGTTTCTATGAGACATATAGCACTGCCTCTCGTTATGTACCTCAAGTTATGTGAAACCCATTATCCAATGTGTTTTGGTTGCAAATATCGCCCAGAACTTCCACAATACAAAATTGTATTGTGGAAGTTCTGGGCGATATTGTGTTTTCGAGCATACCTAGTAAATTTCCTAAATTTTAAACACTGTGTTATTTAGGGTGATGGAGGTGCTGCTCGCGGGGCAAGTTTGCGGTACTATTTACGATGCAAAAATTTTTATTTCTGGAATTCACTCCAAAGTAAGAAAATCTTTTTCTTGTGTATCTTGTCAATGCAGGAAACATTTCCTTCGGCTAGTCACCTGAAGAATTTCGAAAATTTTCTATTGCTTGCTATGAAAATTTGCTATGGAGTACGCGTCAATGTCAATATTCCGGGATATTGAGATTGAAATATAATAGCAGATGTCGATTAATATACAGTTTTCTTGAAAAGACATTCAGCATGTTCCAAAAGGACCCATGAAGTATTTGGTTCTCCATTTGATTGCTTATTTTATGGTGTATCTACACATATCGCCAACTTACCCCGGGGCCGGGGTAAGTTGGCGGTTTTTCCGCGTCACATATTTTTGTCTCTAAAAATGGAGACAATGCATCAAACATTTTAATGAAATTCAGAGATATTGCCAACAGTCTGCCCTTCCATGCCACGTGTTCTATTTTGCAAAATCTAGGTACATCAAAGCGGTAAAAAATTAAAACTGAAAAGACAGCCAACTAGCCCCGGTCTCCCCTAAGTTCTAACTGAAAACTAAAATTGATAATATTTGTATGACCATTGTTGGTTGGTTTCGGGACTGCGGAATCTGATTCTCTGGGCCGAATGACAACGTTTAAGTTCCACGGCATGCTATGCCACAAAAAGAATGAGAGGTCATATTTGTAGTTACACGGACAACTCTGCACGCTTCACGACCGGTTTGGGGTATTTAGGAAATCGGTTAGCGGACTGAAATATATCTTCAGAAATTTTTGAATCGTGGATACAAGTATACTCTATTCTAATGATTAAAGTTCATAAATTGCTTTTATTGTATGAGGCGCAGACGGTGGGAATATGAAAATCACTTTACAAGCCCAGACAAAATAATAATTAATGATTTAATAATTAGGAAAGGAGTCAGAATAGAGAATATTTTCGGAGGTAGAGATAGCGTAGTTGGTAACTCGATTTCCTTGTACGCAGCTTACCTAGGTTCAATTCCCAACCCCGCACATAGTGTTAGAGATTTTTCTAAAGAGATTTCTCTAACCCATGACCCTAAGGTTAAAACCTCTAAAATCAAAATAAAATAAATATTTTCAATAAATTCAATTCATATAAGCAAAAAATGATTATGGCATCTTTTTTATGGATCTACTATAATTTTCTTATTAGAAAAGTTGTTTCGCACTGCTAGGTAGGTAAGATTTTCAAAATTAGTTACGCGTTATCAAAATTCTACAAAATAAAGTACCACGAACAACATTTCTTTGAACATTTTACATGCTTCGATATAACGTACAATTCGATATAAAGTACAATTTTTAAACCGAGATGTACGTTATATCGAAGTTTACCTGTAGTTACTATCTTAGTTTTTAGCCTGACTTAAAACTATGTGTGCGTGTAGAATTATTCATGCATCCACAACAGCTCATCACCGGCTAAAACGCCCCACCCATTGTTGTGGGCAGGGATGCCAACGGTACCGATAAACTACAATTTTTCGGTATATTTACATTTGCACAAGCCGTACAGCCCGCTACAATGACGCATCACTACAGCTCTTGCCAGAACGGTAGCCAAACCGAGTACATTTTCCCGTACAGCAGTAGAATACATTTTTGTTTTACTGCTGTACTCCGACTGCTCGGTGAGAGTGTGGCGTAGTAAAGTTTGTTCTCTCGCTTTGTACATTTTTCTCTGCATAGTCAAAGGGAGAGGCCCGCACACGAAAGCGTTGATGCCGGCCGTGGCGTAAATGAGCCGCATTCATTGTCGTCATTTTTGAATAAAAATATTAAAAAGATTGAAAATATTAAAAAATGTAAAATAAGGAAAGAGAAGCTGTACCGCTCGCGTCTGGTGGCTGTACTGGGGACAGTAGTTTCTTGTCATGTTACTGCTTTGCACACAGGCAGCCGTACAGCGCTGGACGTCCTGCACTAGCGGACGACAGCAGCGCAAAGAGAGAAATGAGAATGTAGGCAGAAAAACTACAGCCGTAGAAACGGTAGGCAATTTGGATCCTTGGGCATGTTACACCGTAATCGGAGGCATGTTGCCCTGGATGAAAGAAAAAAATAGAATTTAAGCATCTTTGAAAAATGTTTAATAATACTTGTATCAGGATGTTTTAAATAAAAAAAATAACACGGGTACTAATTTCTAACTAATATAACAATAAATTAGAGTAGTTGGTGCGAAGATCATAGTGTCGAACGGTGAAATACAGCTATTTTTGCTTAAGGGGGGCGTATTAGACCTGTTTACTCTAGATTGAGATTGATGATTAGCGCCATTTCGAAATTCAAGATGGCGATGTAAGTGGGTGGTCAATAGATATCGGATATTAATGATCCTAGGCGATTTTAATCTACCTGCAATAAAGCGGCGACCAGCTCACAACGGATATCTTTATCTTGATTAGGATGAGTCTCAGCTTCATCCGGCTGTTGCCACTATTCTAGATAGTTACAACACGGCTACACTTCAGCAGATCAACACGATTACAAATGAGAACGGCCGCCCTTTGTATCTGTGCTTCGTCAGCGCCCGAGATACAGCACCACAAATTGACACCGCCTTCACACAGCTAGTGACACCACCCTCCCTGACTTTTCCTTTACTTACGCTCGATGATGGTCCAGGTCTGATTTTTTAGGAAGGCTCGGCTGATATATCTTACAACTTGAAGCGCGCCGATTGCGTAAGTATTCTAAATGTGCTGCAAAATATCGACTGGGATTCTGTTCTGGACTGCGACGATGTAATCATAGCCACACAGGCTTTCTGCAATATCTTGAGTTACCTGATAGATTACCAAGTCCCGAAAATAACTAATCATCAAGTTAGCCGTCATCCATGGCACACTGCAAAGCTTCGACGACCAAAAACAGCTAAACGAGCAGCGCCCACTGTCACTTACAAACCATTATATCCGAGTAAAATTAGCTAGACTTGGATTCAATGGATCACTTCTTTGTTGGTTTCAGTCATATCTGGTAGGCCGTCAACTTAGCGTGAATGTAGGCAACGATCACTCTGGTATATTTGCAGCTATATCTGGTATCCCACAGGAAAGCCATCTCGGACCACTCATCTTTCTGCTGTACCACGCTTGTCGTACGCCGATGACGTCAAGATATTCAATCGTATCAAGACTTTGGCAGACGATCACATCCTGCAGAAACAATTCCATGTCTTTAGCGAGTGGTGTATCGATGATCGAATGGTTCTAAATCCCGCAAAATGCTCTGCAATCACCTTCTTGAGGAAAAGAGAATCTATTAATTTCAACTACAATCTCTCCGGACTGTTTATTCCGCGAGAATGTTCGGTGAAGGATCTTGGAGGGAGTGATATTAGATTCCAAACTCACTTTCAAGCAACACGTCTCATATGTTATTGGCAGTGGCGGATCCAGGGGGAGGGGCTTGGGGGTCCGGACCCCCTCCGAAATTTTTTAATTTGTTGAGAAATTTCAATTTAGTTTCTATTTTAATTTCGTTCTAAGCTCAAAATCGTTCCAAACCAAATTCGACCACCAAAACTGATTTTAATTAAATGAGGTTATTACATATAACGTATTGTACAATGTATATTTCAAAATACACATTTCAGACCCCCTCCGAAATTTTTGTCTGGATCCGCCCCTGGTTATTGGCCGGGCGTCACGAAACCTGGGGTTCATCTTCCGTGCTGTCAAGTCATTCACGGATATAAACTGCCTAAAGAATCTATACTGTTCCCTAGTCCGGTCATCTCTCGAGTATTGTTCAACGATTTGAAACTCGCACTATAAAAATATTTACAATAGTTATCTTAAAGCTACGTGTTACTCGCGCAATTCATATTTCGTCGCGGGAAAATTTGTCCCTTCTAGTCCTAACGATTTTCCTTATTCTCCTATTTTACGGCGTAAATTTCCTGTGGCTTTAGAAGGACGAATTTACTATTTGTTTACTTAGATATTTGGCCCTGCCTCTTCAAGACTGACATATCTGACCAAATTACGGATTCTCGCTTACAATCCTAATCCAGTCCCGTAAGGGTTCACAAGTTGTAAGTAGGGGTTTGCCCACTACTCGGGTTCTTGTTTGCCCGGCGAACCCTTCTTTTCAGGGCGGCCTAGGTGCCTCTACAGAATTTCGGATTTTAGTAACACAACAAACTAACGGAATACCAACAAATAAATTTAATTTTACCGTGTTTATTTTCCACTATCACTCTCCTCCACTGTCTGTTTAGCTGCTGCTGCTACTGGCGGGTTCCATCCGGCCGGGACAACAACGGCCGTGTATTTGGATTGTTTCCGTCGGCTGCTCCGGCAGCGGTCCTTTTCGATTAGCTAGGGAGGTGAGCAAGGCTCTTTTGTTGGAACCTCCCTAGCGATAGGGCGACTAATCACCGGGTCCACTCACTCCCGGTGAATGACCCTGGTAGATACCGCAGTAAACTACCTCAGGTGGATCCGTTGTCCTACCTGCTTCGCCCTCATTTGCGATTAACTGTTGAGGAGAGCAATGCTCGTTCGGCTGATCCTCCACAGTGAGGGCGGCGTGGTATCACTGGGTCCTTTGTAGTTAGCCGGGGGAAGCAATTAGCTTCCCTTCTCCGGCGACCCAACACTACAAACTTACGCGCCCGAACCACGGGCCGGCACTTTCGAGGGGAATCTACCGTCGCACACGCGCACTAAACTTTTCGTTACGGTGGCGGGAAACTGTCCCGAGAAAAAACAATAATCTTCTGGACGTCTAATCACTACCGTGGTTCGTCGCTTTCTACTACTACGATGGCCGCCTTCCGCACTCGACCACAACCAACACCAAAAAAACACACCGCCGCATAGCTGTCATCGCTATAGCACAGCATAGTCAGACCACTTTTGCAGCGAAAGGAGAGCGGTAACCTAACTAAACCCTATGCTATTTATTTACAAATACATAACAAAAATTACTACACCTATCTAGACTAATAACAACGTTCATGGACTATTATTTAAACGAAATTTACGTCAAAAACATGAACGAGCATAATGAGCAGTGGTGAGTTATGTTGCAATAACAATACAGTCTACGGAGAGAGTACGCACAAATAGGTATATTTCCACCCAGTGCTAAATTGTTACCCTGACGGGTTACAAAGTATGCGGTTACATTTTTGCCGCTTTCTAATTTTTTTTTACTATCCTAACCGCAGAGAAAGTGAGAATGAAAAACCAAAGCTAGCTAGTCGGACTGCATATAACATGCTTATATAAATTCGGCACAGGAGGTTAGTAAATAGACATAGTGATCCCTTTTTCTGTGTTCTTTTCATTCCATTTTCAGGATTTTAAGATCAACATCAACCTTCCCTACGCGATGCAGAGATGCATTTCTTACACACCGCTAGCAAAGAATAATTATCTGGTTTGCGTGGCAACAGTTTCCTTCCTACTTCATATTTACTTCAACGCCAACCAATACCTCATAGAAGGCTACTGATACTGTTGATGTTTCTGCTGTACTTTAATGATGTGCTTTTAGTGCTGAAGATTTCACGACTGTCCTTCGCGAATGATCGCTAGATATTTTGTCTGATTCGCTCAATTGAATATTTCTCCAACACTTGCATCCAGTTTTCGTTGATTGGTATAGAAAGATCCGCATGTGGGTAAATCTGCAAGGTATGTTCAAACAGAAAGTATCGCCATTTTTTTTTTTGAATCAACAGGAAGGGCAGGGTCCCATTACGACTGTCCCGGTTTTTTAATTGTACGACATGGTCACCCTAGCTCGAAAACACATTATCTATCACAACCTCTACAGAACAAAATGTTTTGTAACAACAACACATTGGATAATGTGTTTCACATTACTTGAGCTACACAACGAGAAGCAGCGCTATATGTCTAATAGAAACGGAGAAAAGGGGATTCCGCCAACTTACCCCAACCTCCAACTAGCCCCGGGCTCGTCTACCGACAGAAAACAAAATTTATTGATCAAGAAGCGCCTCACTCTGCCCTTGTCCTATGTTTATCTTTACCAATATTGTATGTCCATCTTGCCCATGCCAAGTGTCCGTCTTTTCCATCCCAGTTTTGAAATGACCATTCTGTGCCTTTTTTTCACAACCACTTTAAACATGCAAATTCCCAAATGGGAAAGTTTTGGACGAATCCAAATTTTTTGTGCATAAGGACACATACCTTACATAACGTACGGTTTTTGTTTTAGTGTTTCGGATTCTCCTCGTCACAAAAACACTAAAACAAAAACCGTACGTTATGTAAGGTATGTGTCCTTATGCACAAAAAATTTGGATTCGTCCAAAACTTTCCCATTTGGGAATTTGCATAATTTCAGGCGTTTGGGTCTTCAAACCATAAGGCAGTTTCGGTTCATATTCTTCGTCGGCAAACAGAACTTCTGTGCTTACTATCGAGACATCACTCGGTATAAGCCAGTTGTTTAGTGTTCACGCAAGACGTGTGACTTTTTGGATTTTAGTGTCTAACTAGTGCTAATTTGGGTACTAGCTTAGATACATCGTCTAACTAGACACCCAGTTGGTGCTAGTTACTGACGAGGAGAATCCGAAACACTAAAACAAAAACTGCACTTTAAACATGTTTCTGTTGAAATTTTTTTAGTATAAGTTACTACACTGGTGGAGTATGATCTCAAATCACGGTTTGCGTACAATTTGCGAATAGGGGAGACTGAGGAGACTTGATCCCCTTTTTTATTTTTCAATCCTACTCCGTGGAATGATAAAAAAACCATGTATTTTTTGTAGTTTTATATTGTTTCTAGGGTTGACTGATAATCATACAAAAATTACATGGAAATATTATACTGGACATGAGCTATGAGCATTTTTGGAAAACAGCAAAAAAATGGAAAAAAATTTGATTAGTGGAGACTCGATCCCTAATTTGGGGACACTTGATTATTTTTTGAAAATGTGTTTAAAAGAGCAAGTAGGGTAATAAGCCTATTTTTACCCTGTTTCTATTAGCATCCTACCCATCTGAAGCCTTTGGTTAGAGCAGCGTCTGCCATCTTTGCTCAACGGATTGGCTCAAATGTTGTTGCGATAATTGGGTTACTCGATTAGTTTTTGCTGCACTCAAGCAGAAGATTTTCACCATTCTCAAGACAATTTTGTTATTATATTGGCTTTTAATAAGAGTCGAATGATCTTAAGGCTAAAACCTATATAACAGAAATAAAAAATGGCTCTTAACAACAAAGCAAAGAAGCTGAAATAATAAAATTAATAATGCAATAATGTGGTACCTTCCCTAATAGGGTAAAAATAGGTACCTAACCCCATTCAATATGTATTGTGGTATTTATTAAACTGTTGTGATTAGATATTACTATTTTTGTTTCTACATATTACGCATCTCTCGCCTGATTTTTTTACGAATTCCCCAATTCTCTGTGCAATTAGTTGAAAGCTGTCGTTATTATGGTTGAGGAACGTCAAATATGGGATACATGGTTGCTACGTATACTGTAGTAAACAATTACAGTTAAGTTTTTGTACGATGAAGCGTTAGTTTTTGACAGTTTTTTTTTGTTATTTTATGGCAACAATGACTTCAATTGTTCTGGTGTGAATTTGGTTATTTTCAGTGGTGTGTATGAAACAATGCGAAGGGGATCAAATCTCCACGAATTTGAAGCGATCAAGTGAACCCATAGCATCTATTTCAGAAAACTTTAGTACAAATATAGTTGAACAAAAAAATTAGCTCAATAATAACGTATTCATATAATTGACATTCTCCTGTAATTCTGTATGCAAAAGTATAGTATGTAGTGGGTGACTTTATCAATTGTATAAAAGTTTGAAAATTTAGAAAATAAATCTTCTTCAGTTCTTCTGAGATTCTTTTTCTTTGAATTGGTAAAAATTCGGTAACACATGTCCAATTTATTTTTTTGTGTTAAAGAAACTTATGTTTAGATAAAACTACGCAACTTTCTAGTATATTCGATTAATGTATTCTGATCCGCCTTTGAGTTACAATGATGGGATCAAGTCTCCCCGGAGATCAAGTGTCCTCAGTTTCCCCTAATGCATCAACGGATGAGTCGAATTTGCTATTTAACCTTGAGGTGTCCGTCTTAGGCACAGTTACCCTACATGGAAATAAATCGAAATTCCGCAAAACAAAATCGAAATCGTTAACCTAAACGTCGCAAGCGCTGGATCTATTAGTTTTGAACTTGTTGGTTGCTTCTTTTTGGAAGTTAGAAATTCACTTATTTTCGGAGTTCTCACTGTGTGCCAGTAAATTCGGGTTCACCTTGGATATCGCATTGTCGCACGTGACAATAACTCCAAAATTCAATTAGCATAACTGATTCTGAGGTAAACATATCGAACCCGATGTTGCAGATCAAACAATGATCGTGCGAACTGACTAAGCTAGCAATGATGACATCATGTCGGTATCGTGCAATAGTGGCGCAACTTAAAATCTGCGAAAGTGTAGATTAAGCGTTTGAAAATTTTGATCACAAAACTGTACATTTTCATGGTCAATCATTTTTTTCTAATATTAAAAAGCACAACTGCAACAGTGGGTGTAACATTCTACAAATGAAAAATTTTGAGTGATGTATAAGGTCCATTCTTTTAAGATGATTTCATTTAATATCATAGGGCACCATTGATAAGTTACGTAACGCGAAAAGTGCCCAAAATTGGCTCCCCCCTCCCCCCATGTAACAAATTATCACAAATTTCTCTACCCCCTCCCTCCCTCATTACTTAACAAATTCTTCGAAATTTTTTTTGTTCAGTGAAAACAAACTACGTGACGATCTAGCTTACTCCCCCTCACCCATGTCACAACTTGTCGTACCCCCTACCCCTCTAAACGCGTTACGTAGTTTATGAATGGTCCCTTAAAGACAAATATTTATACAAACCGCGAATTTTTTCGCTGCGCCCCTATTAATTAATTACGATAAGTAGATGCCAATTCATTCACATCCCGTGACTCACCCACAAATCAGGAACACACGGAAGAATCGAAGCCGCATGATGCTATTTACAACCAAAAGATGATTTGTTAAAAAAACACGTTTCGCAATCTCTTTAGATAATAGCGCAACTACTTTCTGCTAGAGTTTGATTTATTCCATCATAATCGTGAAATCGATTGCCACAGTTCACCGTTATCGGAGCCGATTTTTTTTCGGCACGCACTCCAGCAAACATCAATTGCATTATACAACTTAGGAAAAAAATAACAAGCGGCGTCCAATTCTTTCAGCATCTCCCAATCGGGTTTTTATCAGCAAACCTAACCCGAGATAAGAGCATTCAAATAGTAGGCATTCAGCACCGACCTTCCATCGTCAGTCGCTCGGTTCGTTTCGGCCGGTTGTGTGGTACGTTTTCCGAAAATGCTGTTCTATTTCGTTCTGCTAGCGGTTTCGCTTGCCTTCTACTGGGTCGGAAGAAGGTATGCGTACTGGAAGCAACGAGGAGTCCCGTACGTGGAGCCAAGCTTCCCCTTCGGCAACATCACCCAGATGAGGAAACGGCATATCGCATTGCTGATGCAGGATGCGTACTTGCAGCTGAAGGATTGTGGGAAAAAGTTCGGTGGGGTGTTCTTTTTCATCAACCCGGTGGCAATTATTTTGGATTTGGATTTTGCAAAAGATGTGTTCGTGAAAGATTTTCAGTATTTCCATGATCGAGGAGTTTACAGTAATGAGAGGGGCGATCCGATTTCGGCTCATCTGGTGACGATGGAAGGGACCAAGTGGAAGAATTTGAGGGCAAAACTGACGCCAACTTTCACCTCCGGAAAGATGAAAATGATGTACCCTACAATCACCGGAGTAGCTGAGGAATTCCGAAAGTGTATGCAAGTTGAGGCAGACAACGGAGGGGAAGTGGAAATGAAAGAATTTCTAGCGCGATTTACTACCGATGTAATTGGAACCTGTGCATTTGGGTTAGAGTGCAACAGCCTGAGCGATCCGGATGCAAAATTCCGGCAAATGGGTAGGAAGGCCCTAGCGATGACTCCGATGGGCTTCCTTCGAAGAATTTTCAGCGTGACATTCCGAGATTTAGCCAAAGCTCTTAACATTAAAATTGTCGATCCGGAAGTGTCCAACTTCTTCATGAACGCCGTTAGAGATACGATTGAGTACCGCGAAAAAAACAAGATTCAACGAAATGATTTTATGGATCTGCTGATCAAACTGAAAAATGCTGAACCAATCGACGATGGTACTCCGGAGCAGCTGGGTAGGTTGACATTCAACGAAATTGCAGCTCAAGCTTTCGTGTTTTTCTTGGCCGGCTTTGAAACATCGTCAACGGCGATGTCCTACTGTCTGTACGAGCTTGCCAAGAATCAGGAGCTGCAAGATAAGGCTCGGAAAAATGTGGAAGAAGTTTTAGCTCGAAACGATGGAAAAATGACATACGAAGCAGTTCACGAAATGAGATATATCGAAAATTGCATTAATGGTATGTTGCTATTAATTTTTTCTCAATTATATGTTTTCACAGATTAATATATTTTCAGAATCGCTTCGCAAGTATCCCCCTGTCCCGAACATATTGCGCAACACCAACAAAGATTACCCCGTTCCGGACATGAACGTCACCCTGGAGAAGGGATACCGTGTGCTGTTACCCATCTACGCAATCCATCACGACGCTCGGTACTACCCGGATCCGGAAAGGTACGAACCGGATCGCTTCAGTCCGGAAGAATGTGCAAAACGACATCAGATGGCATTCGTTCCGTTCGGTGACGGTCCTCGTATCTGTATCGGTATGCGTTTCGGGCTGATGCAAGCTCGCGTTGGATTGGCATATCTACTGCAGAATTTCCGCTTCAAGTTGTCACCGAAGACACCGCGGGTGCTAAAGCTGGTAGCATCTAGTGCGATTCTTACATCGGAGGGAGGCCTTTGGTTGCACATTGAGAACTTGTAACTGATTACGTGGTACAGAGACGCTGGCCGGAATGATCTTTTGTTTTAGTTAGCTGTGTTGCAATATTGGAAAAAAAAACTGTACTTAAATTTTTATACATAGCAGTTGCAGGTAAGTGTAATTCAAAGTGGCGAATCTCGCATACTGAAAAAATAAAACTTATGCTTATAAATCCATAATGTCGTTTTATGTTTTTGCCTTTCTTCGTTTTATGTGTCCTCTTTTTATAGAAAGGTTATGCAATCATTCCTAACCGAAGAACTTCCTAACGGAGACCCGAAGAACCGAGTGTCGTATACCATTCGATAGAGTTTCTCCAGATAAAACATGTTTGCTTGTGTATTAGACGTGCTCTAAGTTGCATGGAAAAATATCCATAAATTCTAATTAGCAAGCACAGCACTTTTTGAGGTCCTTTTGTGGGCCCAAACGACTGTGTCGGTTAGCTGCCTTTCGGATCTGCGCATTGCGTTTAACGTTTGTATAGGAAATATACTTTTTTGTAATAAAAGAGTAGTTAATAACATTCCCGACAACTGTAACTTTCGAAGATTTTATAATAAAACCGGTTTCAATCCACCTAGCGGTGCAATTGTGCCTTTCTTAGTCATGAACAGTAGGATTTCATGGTTGGTTATGTTCATTATAAACTTCCAAATGCACAATTTACATTTTTATTATACGTGGTATGGCAACTATATACAAGAAAAGAAATCAATATTCGATTTCCAAAATTTCGTTATACTAAAAATACCAAATCAAAAACTTGAACCATCTGATTGTCTTGATCAGCTGGTGGAAGAAGGATAATGTTCGCAGCATATGTAGGTAGGATGTTTTATGCATAAAAGGTCTAAACATCAAATAGTTTGCACAAAAATTGCAAAAAAAAATCGAAGCAGCCAAACTTTTTTTAAATTGAAAAAAAAAATCAAAATCGTCCCAAAGCCCGAGAAAGTCGATTTTTGCCAAATATATTTTTTTTCGAGATTGAATAAAATCTCAACGTTTCGTGCATTTTAAAGATGTTAAGCTTCAAAAATTCGAATTCGATTTTTAAAATTTCATGGGGCCTTTGAAACAAAATTTCGTTTCGGCTTATATGGGAATTTCAAATGTCAACGGACGGTTCAGTCTATATGTAAATATTTGTTACTCCGCTAGTGAATGACGGATCTCAATAGTAGCATATCCGTAATAACCTACGAACTTGGAACTATTGAGAACCAGAACTACAGGTCCAAAGCCCTGGTAAAGGAGGATGGTTGTGATGATCTAGACCGCAGTCATCACGTAAAGCAACAACGGTCATAACGGTCCAAGGCGTGAAGCGACCCGTACCGAGGGATGAGTGGTCGAGGGAGTGAAAACGATGCTCGATCGTTAACGGAGCCTGTGGGGTACCTGGGCAACCCCCACAGTAAGCGTCGCTTACCACGTTACTGCGGAGCTCTCGCGTGGCGGACCTTTCTTTCTCGCGCAACTTGTGGGAACAGTATGAGTGAAGTAAATTTAAATAAAAACCAAAAAACGGAGGTGCCGAACACCTTCGCCAGAAGTGGTTTGGCGAGGTCTCCCCCCAGTGCGGAGGTAGTGGAGCGACGGGGACTTCATCCAACAGCACCAGTGGCTCCCCAGCGGTGGTAGGAAATAGCCCTACCAACGCGCTGGACGGGCCACTACCCGCGATGCTTAAGGTTGTGGAGCAACTCGATAGCATTATCGAGTTTGAAAACGCGAAGCAGAACATCAGCCAGGATCTGAAACAGTATCTGCTGCTGCTCCGCAAGGCTTTTCGAGTCGCAAGACAAGAGCAGGAAGAGGGTGCAAGGAAGAGAGAAGGCCGACAGAGGAACCCAGACAGGGGTCTTCCCCTTCTATGGAGCAGCCAAATCGGCCAACGCGGCGACTGATTTCGCCTCGAAGATCAGGGGCAAGGACAAGACGGCGCCGAACCCGAAGCGACCTAGGCAGTCACCAGGCGAGGGTGCAAAAAGCAACGCCAAACGGCGTGCAACCGCGATGGCCAAACGCCGTTTTGACGATGTAGACCGGGGTGCAAATGACCCCGCCGGGCAGCAAAAAGGTACCAGCAATCCGACACATCCGGGACAGGGGGCGAAAACCCGCAAAAAAGCCCAAGGACAGAGGCGAGACCTTGTTGGTGAAAACCGACAAGGACAAATATGCTGACGTCCTTAAGTCAATGCGGATGGCCGAAAGCCTCTTCCTCGGGCAGGATGTGCGCAGCGTGAGACGCACCAAGACCGGCGAAATGCTCTTGGTGCTGAAGCGTAGCGCACAATCTAGTGCGGCATACAAGACCCTGGCCCAAGAGGTCCTGGGTAAAGGCGCCCAGGTGAGATCACTAGGTGCGGAAGTGACTCTCCAGTGCTGTCACAGAACAGTGTGGCGCAGTGATCGAGCGGGCCTCTGTGCGCTTAAGAGCGGGATTCTCTGGCACGCAAGTAGCCTACTTCAGGCTACTGACTGCGAAAGCTAAAAAGGTTACCGAGAAAAGGTCGCTGAAGATCGGCTGGTCAGTATGCCCAGTAAGCATACCCCAGTAGCCTTCAGTGGATAGGTGCTATCGGTGCCTAGAATCCGGCCACAAGTCGTACGAATGCAAGGGACTAGACAGGAGCAAATTCTATCGTCGCTGCGACGAGGAGGGTCATAAAGAGCGGGATTGCACTAAGGCGCATAAATGCCTTATCTGCACTGCCAAGAAGCAAGCCCGTAACCATGCTATGGGTGGACCTTCGTGTCCCTTCGGTGATGCCAATAAGAGGAAGCCGTGAACGTCACACAGCTGAATCTTAACCATTGTGCAGCTGCCCAACGGCTGTTGTGGCAGTCGTTCTCGGAGTCGAGGACAGAAGTCGGCCTCCTATCTGACCCGTACAACATCCCTGCCGATAACGGCAATTGGGTGTCGGGCGGGTCTTGGATGGCGGCAATCTGTACAATGGGACTGTTCCCGGTTCAAGAGGTAATATACTCCTCTGCCGAGGGTGTTGCGACTGCCAAGATCAATGGTGTGTTGTATTGTAGCTGCTATACTCCACCAAGGTGGCCCATAGAACAGTTCAACCAGATGATCGACAGGCTCTCGTCCGTCCTAGTGGTCCAGAAACCGGTAGTCATAGCGGGAGACTTCAACGCTTGGGCAGTGGAGTGGGGCAGTCTGGAGGCGCTTGCGAAACTCGACGCTGTGTTAGCCAATAATGGCTCCGCTAGCACATTCCGTAGAAATGGGGTAGAGGTATGGATTGACGTAACGTTTGCCAGCGCGGGTCTTGCTCCAGGCATGGAATGGAGGGTAGACGAGGACTACACCCATAGCGATAACTTAGCAATTCGCTTAAGGATCAACTATGGTGTGCAGCATCCGAGGGCAAGGGATCCCTGTCAGGTACGCGGGTGGAAGTCCAATCACTTCGACATCGAAGCTTTCACCGCGGCCCTGGGCCTGGAGGCCAACACCGACAGTCTAAGCGGGGATGCGCTGATAGCCGTTCTATCACGCGCGTACGACGCCACTATGCCGAGGAAAACCCTGCCAAGAAACGGTAGACGCCCGGTATACTGGTGGAGTGCTGAGATTGCAGCTCTACGATCAGCCTGCCTCAAAGCTAGACCTAGGGTGCAAAGAGCCCGCACCGAGGATGCAAGAGAAAGCCGCCGTTAAGTGTTTCGAGCTGCGAAATTGGCCCTTAACAAGGCCATTAAAAGTAGCAAGAGAGCGAGTTTCGACAATCTGTGCAAGAGTGCCAACACGAATCCGTGGGGTGACGCTTGCAGAATCGCGATGGCTAAGACCAAAGGGGGCTCCACCCCCCCCCCCAACGGTCTCCGGACCGGTTAGCAAGGATTGTCGAAGTACTCTTCTCGTCTCGAGCCACAAGCCCCTGGCCACCTGCACCGCAAGACATGGGTGCGGCCGAAATGGTGGCTCCTGTGACGAATGAAGATGGCTAATTCCCTAGCAACGAACAAAGCTCCAAGGCCGGATGGAGTTCCCAACAGCGCTCTCAAGACAGCGATCATAGCGAACCTTGACGAGTGCCGCTTCCCCGATAGGTGGAAAATGCAGAAATTGGCGCTGTTGCCGAAGCCCGGGAAACCGCCAGGCGACCCATCGGCGTACAGAACAATCTGTCTGATTGATACGTCTGCAAATTGCTGGAGAGGATCATCCTCAACATGCTAACCCCGTACTCAGAAGGGACGGAAGGCCTGTCAAGCAATCAGTTTGGTTTTCGAAAGGGTAAGTGGACGCTATCAACTCAGTGATAAAGACAGCCGATATAGCGATCCAACAGAAAAGGCGAGGCATTCGATACTGTGCGTTAGTGACACTTGACGAGAAGAACGCATTCAACAGCGCAAGCTGGGATGTCATCGCGCTCTCGTTACACCGGCTTAGCCTACCGGTGGGTCTGTGCCGGATCCTGGAAAGTTACTTCCAGAACTGTACTATTATACGAGACCGATGCCGGTCAGAAAAGGGTTCCTATTACCGCCGGAGTACCGCAGGGCTCGATCCTAGGCCCGGTATTATGGAACCTAAAGTATGACGGGGTTCTGAGACTAAAGCTCCCTTCTGGGGTCAAGATCGTCGGCTTTGCCGACGACGTAACCTTGGAGGTCTATGGGGAGTGAATCCCTGAGGTAGAACTAACTGCAGAACACGCGATCAACACGGTGGAGAAATGGATGAGCGCGAGAGGCCTGGAGCTCGCTCAGCATAAGACGGAGGTGGTTATCGTCAACAATCGCAAGTCGGCACAACATGCAGTTATCCATGTGGGAGAAGTCGCGATCACTTCACAATGAAGTCTGAAGTCTCTCGGAGTCATTATAGACTACAAGCTGACCTTCGACAGCCACGTCGACTATACATGCAAGAGAGCGTCGACTGCTGTTGTGACACTATCGAGAATGATGTCCAACAGCTCAAAGGTGTGCGCCAGTAGACGTAGGCTACTGGCAGGCGTTGCCGTATCTATCCTCAAGTACGGCGGACCATCCTGGTCAACAACACTGAGGGTAACCAGTTACCTGCAGAAACTGGAGAGTACCTACCTCGTGATGTGCCTCAGAGTGATATCTGCCTACCGCATCCTGCGATGCATCCTGCGTGATAGCGAGCATGATTCCAGTCAGGCTGGTCATCCGGGAAGATGAGGAGTGCTTTGAGCTGCGTGGCAATAGAGGAGCCCGCGAGCGCAACAGGGTGGCTTCGGTCGCCAGATGGCAGCGTAAGTGGGTTAACTCCTCGAAAGGTAGGTGCATCCACCGGCTGATACCTAACATATCGAGCTGGGTGGGTAGACCCCATGGGGAAGTTCACTTCCATCTGACACAATTCCTGTCAGGCCATGGCTGCTTCCGACAGTACCTCCACAGGTTTGGGCACGCGGAGGTCCCCGTCTGCCCTGACTGCCCAGGTGTTGACGAAACTGCCGAGCACATACTGTTCGTATGTCCTCGGTTCGACGTCGAAAGAAGAGCAATGCTTGACGTCTGTGGCTGGGACACAATCCCTGATACCCTTATTCAGCGGATGTGTCAGGCGGTGGAGAAGTGGAACGCAGTCTCCACTGCAACCACTCAGATTGCCTGCAGGCTACAGAGAATCTAGCGCACCGAGCACCAGACGACGGACACGACTAACTAGTGATTGGTTAGTTGGAGCGCACAGTGGCACGACTTAGAACAAAAGGTGGACTAAAGTCCAAACTTTTCCGTATCGGTTCATATAGGACGTCTTTATGTAATTTTGGTACGCTGAATTCGTTTTCGATATTAAAACATTTCAAAAATAAACATTTACTATTCATTAGGGTGTCTCAAAAAAATTTTTTTTTTCTAAATCGTTCTTAAAATTTGTGTATATTAATTTTCGTGTGCTAAACCGTTTTTGATATTAATATCTGCAAAAAAAATTATTATACATTAGGGTGGCTCAAAAATAATTATTTTGCTGTGAAGGTTAAAAATTTTTTTAAAGACATTTTTGTACGCTGAATTCTTATGTTGGTTATAGAAAATAGAAATTAACTTTACTATTTATTAGAGTGGCTTAAAAGTAAATATTTTGTCTTTTATAAAGATTTCTTTCAATTGTAATTTTGGAATTTATTTTCCGTATTGAAACGAATTGATTCTCATTATGTGGCTTTAGAAATGACTATATTATTTTTAAGGATGAAATAAGATGTGATCGATTAATTTTGGAACGTTTAATTCATTAGTGGGTTACTTGGTATGAAAACTCCATTTTTTTCATTTTCACAACAAACATTTTGAGCGTCTTAGTGGAATATTGATTACATTCACTAATCAACAAGATGGTTAACGATTTTGTTTTCGCAGGTGTGTTTTAAGTTGCTTATATTGCTTATTTCATACCTTAAATTAAAATAAATCCAAAATCCTTTTTTCGCGTTAATGGTTCATTTAAAAATGGTCTTATTTTATTAGGATAATATCGAAAAAAAAGTCTTATCAAATGACTAGAACTCAACTGTGTTCACTCAATTTGACAGTTATTGCGTAAGTTAGCAAACATAGTTCATGAAACATTTTATGACACATTTCAGATGGTTGAAAATATTGACTGAATTTTAAACATTCTTAATTCCTTTACCACTTAAAAACCATACTTCCCATTCGGCTCCTTACTCTTGATCACTAGTAAAACCCTTGTAGATCATGCTCTAAATGCTATTATTGCTGTGCATAAATTAGTGTCATTATTCTAGTCATAAAGTGAATATTCAAATTAAATATCAGTAATAACCATGCGTCTCCATTCACAGTTTTTTCAAATTTTGACTGCTTATCGCAAGTTTTCGCAAAACTAGCATAGGCTCATTTTAAAGAGAAAATGAAAAGCTTTCGAATGAGCATAGTGTGATCGCGGGCATTCACGGGCGTCGTTGTTGTTATCGCTTTAGAAGTTCGAATTCAATAAAAATTCATGACAAACAGTTATCTAAACACTAACTAAACCAACTAGTGACTTATTTTTGGCGATTTTACGATGTAATTTTATCACACGGATTATTTTGGTGAAGTAACGCAATTCATAAAATCAACCGTTTCTTTGAAAAACGAGAATAACCGTATGTAGTTCCTATGGTCAAATAATGCAAAAAACACTTGAGTTATGCCCTTCAAAAAGCTGTCAAAAATTCATTTTGCATTCAAATCACCTAAAATCTCGCGAAAATGTCTCCAATGGCTCAGTTGATACGAGAAAAATACTACTGAGAATATCGCATAACCTTCATATATGGACTTAAGTCCGGGCTCGTCCCACTGTGGAGCGGAAAGGGCCGAGCGCGAAAAAGTGAGTGAATGGTCTGTTCATGCTGAAGCAGGTTTGACGCAGCGACTGGCAACCGCGTAAGGGGTAGCCACCTCGAAGCAAGGCAGAAGAGTAAGTGAATAGGCGTATATATGGACTGCCTCATGCCAAAATGGGAGGGTCGTAGTGTAGTATGTTGGGACTTCGCTATTGATACCTCGTGGCGCGGCAGAGGAGTGAAGGGTGAGCATCCAAGTCAGCCTCACATGGTATGTTAGAGAGTGTTAGAGAGTGAATCAGGGTGTGACTATTCTGCCAACTATTCTCTGAAAAGTTCGCGAGTGTTTTCTCCAACGAGAATCTGACACTGACCCAGGTTTCACGCGCGGCTCTTAATGTACCTCAATCATACCAGTCTTTGAGCTCTATCAATATCGACAATAATATGGTACAACTGGCGATTGGCAAAATGAAGGCTTCAACTTCGGCACGCCCAGATGGTATACCAACTATTATTATAAAAAAAATGCTCCGCCGATCTAATTGAACCTGTTTGTCATCTGTTTCAATTGTCGCTAACAACCGGAGTATTTCCCGAACTCTGGAAATCCTCCTTCATGTTTCCAGTTCACAAAAAAGGTGATAAAAGGGTAGTTGACAACTACCGTGGTATTACAACGCTAAGCGCAGTTCCTAAGCTGTTTGAAATGGCTGTGTTGGAACCCATCTCCATCCACTGCAAACAGTATATCTCCGAGACTCAGCATGGATTTATGCCGAAACGTTCAACATCTACGAATCTTCTGTCGTTCACAACATATCTTACAGATGCCATGTCGGACGAACTTCATACTGACGCTATCTACACGGACCTTTCAGCTGCCTTTGACAAGATTAATCACGCTATTGTAGTGGCAAAGTTGGATAGACTTGGCTTTGGTACTAATATTCTCCGTTGGATGCAATCGTATCTCAGTGATCGTCGTCTAGCAGTCAAGATAGGTGATTGTGTATCCGAAGAGTTCTTTGCTTCATCTGGTATTCCACAAGGCAGCCATCTCGGTCCATTGATTTTTCTTCTGTATTTCAACGACGTCAACTTATGTTTAGAATGACCACGCTTGTCTTTCCTCGACGACCTCAAGTTATATCATAGAATCCATTGCGGAATGGTGCGAGTTCAACCGAATGACCCTAAACCCCAAGAAATGTACGGTCATTACGTTCTCGAGGAAAAAACGCCAATTCGATTCGATTACGGTCTAGCTGAATCCACGATTGACAGAGCGAATTGTGTCAAAGATCTCGGAGTTTTTCTCGATGAATAACTGACGTTTAAACAGCATATCAGCTATATTGTCGCAAATGCATCACGATGTTTGGGGTTCATAATGAGAATATCTAAGCATTTTTCAGATATTTACTGCTTGAAATCTCTCTACTGCTCACTCGTTCGATCAACTCTGGAATATTGTTCAGTTGTGTGGAACCTTCATTATCTTAACGGTGTCCATCGAATTGAGACAGTATAACGCAGATTTGTTCGGTTTGCCCTTCGTCGATTGCCTTGGAGCAACCCTCACCAGCTGCCAAGTTACGAAAGCCGGGGTTTGCTTATTGGACTCGATACATTGCAAGTGCGGCGGGATCTATTCCGTGCTATGACGATTTAGGATATTTTGCAAGATCGAATTGACTGCCCCGAGCTTCTCAGTGCGATAAATATGAACGTTCGCCCCCGCGCTCTTCGCAATAATTTATTCCTCCGATTACCTCTTCGCCGGAGTAAACGGTGCCATCATTGGTTTGCAGCGGACCTTCAACAGAGTGTCATCCGAGTTCGATCTTCACATTCCACGTAGCAGATTACAATTTGACTTTTTAAATAGATTAAGAAATTATCATTAGGACCACACTGTGTCTGTTGATATCAATTATAAATAAATAAGACAGTCTGCCATAAACTGTAAACCGTGTCTCCTACATCTTCGTTATTCACCCTCTCTCCCTCTATATTGATGTTACTATGATGCTGAAATCAAATCCCCAAAAACTGTCTCTCTCTCAAGGAAATAGGCCGTTGTCAGAAAAAGTGAATTTGAATCTGTTTCTTCTTATTGCCCTCCATTAATTCTCAATAACATTCTCATTCCCCTAAAAATCAAAATTATATTTATGTGTATTTATAGTATTATATTTGTTTATCCACACCACCACCTTAATTCCTCATATAAATTGAACTGTATCCTTAGTTAAGATTATCCAGAAATTGTCCTTACCTTTCAGATAGTCTAAAAGCTGCGCAATTTAGACAGAAAAACAGTATGCAATGCTTATTTGCACCAGTTGTTGTGTTGCCAACATGATTAAGCATTGAACAAATTTTGCACGTGATTTTTAAGCGTCTACTGTGGTTTAGTGTTTGACACAGATTCGCCAATATAGAAGCGTTATCAATTGTGGCGAAAATTATTATAAACGAATTCCGACAAAAAATGTTGCAAATCCAAGTAGATTTAGAAAATTCCTTCAGCAAATATAACACAACAAAAGCATATTATATTAGTAAATTAAGCAATAGGAATGAAAAGTCATCACTTATAACTAGTAGATTACTAAATATATATAATTAAAAATGGATCGTACACCAAAGTATGATCAAATAATATTATTATAAAGAAAATGTCAAATAACTCACATATTTATGATACGAACATAAATCTTGTTATTTAATAAATTTTCTTGACATTTAACCAAAGCCCACCTTCAGGAGAAAGAATTACACTTCTTACATCAAAGTTGAGCGGAACCTTGCACTGCTTCCCTATACCAAATTTGTAGTTCTTCAGCAGGTATAAAAGACCAACTTTGGCCTGCAACATTCCGAATCGAAGTCCGATACAGATGCGGGGACCTTCTCCAAATGGTGTCCACGCGTACGGATGTCTCTTCTGCACTTGCTCAGGGCTAAAGCGTTCCGGGTCGAACCGTTCTGGATCCGGGAATACGGCTGGATCATGGTGAATTCCGTAAACCGGAATGAAAACTTTAGTACCGGTTTCGATAGTGATTTTAGTGTCCGGCACCTGGTAGTCTTTGGTAGCTTCGCGGAAATGAACCGGTACCGGTGGGTACTTGCGAAGAGCCTCTGAAAATGTGTTTAGAGAATGTTTTTGATTATCGGGGCCCAGGTATCAACAGATCAACACAACTCACCGTTCAAAATTTTATCCAGATAAATCATATCATTCACAGATTCGTACGTTATTTTACCACCGTGTTTAGCTAAAACGTCCATAACATGTTGACGACCCTTTTCCTGTACGCTTTGATTCAATGACAGTTCGTACAGGGTCCAGGTGAGTAGAGTTGAGCTTGTTTCGAATCCGGCTACATAAAACAAAAAGCACTGTGCCGCTAATTCATTGAACGACAACAAATTTTCTCCACTTTCACTTTCTTTGGGGTTTCTCATCTGAATCAGTAAATCCATAAAATCGTTTCTCTTAACATTGTTCTTCACTCTGTAGTCGATGGTTTCGCGTACGACATTCAAGAAAAAGTCCGCCACATCCTTATTAACTGCCCTAACACCAGCTTTCTTCGCCAACTCGGGTGCAGCATTATGAAACACATTTTTGACCAGACCCCGTTGATCTTCAAAAAACTTTCTACCCATCACTCGAAACTGCGCGTCCGGATCCTTCATTGAGTTACACTCGATACCGAAGGCACACATTCCAATAACATCCGTTGTGAAACGGGCCAGCAGATCCTTCATTTCAAACTCACTTTCACGTCCCACTTTTTCTTCCAAAAAATCGTTGAACTGCTTTCCCGCCGCTACAATCGTGCTAAACATCATCTTCATCTTCCCGGAAGTAAACGTAGGTGACAGCTTCTGTCTCAAGGATCTCCACTTGCTGCCAGGCAGACTGAACATGTGCGCCGACAACGGATCCTGTACTTCATTGTAAAAAAATCCTCTATCCGTGAAGTGCTGGAAATCTTTCACTAAAACACATTTCACCAGTTCCAGATCTGTGACCACAGCAACCGGTCTGACATACATATAGACCCCAGCAAGCGGACCGGAACTTTTCAGCTCATTGTAGAACCGCGCGAAAATCATTCCGAGCTGTTCGGTGTGATCCAGAGTTTTGGTATTTCCGTAGAAAAACTCCGGCTTCAGGTGCGGAACATTTCGCCGGGCCCAATATCTTTGTTGCCGCTTCACGTATAGGTAAACGATAACAGCAACCATGGCCGCGGCCATGATTATTTCCACAGCCACCATTTCGTGGTGATTGCGGTCTCGCGATTTTTGTTTTGTTTTGTTTATCAACCTGTGCGAATAATTCGAAAGCTGTTTCGCGACTTGGAATTTCATTTTCGCGGACCTCATATTTATAGACGCAAGCGTTTATCTCGCAAAGAGCTTTCTTGCGGATCACGCAACGCAACGATGACTAGGCTCTTTTTGGTGGGTTCGGCTACACCGTTCTGTTTTAAAAAAACACACATAGACACTTGTGGTCTCCTCCAGGATGGTGATTGGCGAGTTCCAATTTTTTTGCGAGAATCATGTTGGATTATAGATTGGTGTTTGTCTAGCGCGTGGAAGCAGTAGCGTAGCCAGAAACTCAGTTTAAAATTGGAAAAGAGTGTTTGAATGTGCGAATATTTTCCAAAAGTAAGCAACATTCAAAATTGACTCCTACGCTGCCGACGATCAAAAATATATCGGCGCACATGTCTAGACAGACACTGGTCTAACCAACGGGTTCTAATGAGTAGTGTTATAATAGGAATGAAGTGAATATAGACTCATCCTATGATGTGGTGTTTTATCAGTATATATGCGAGTAGACTTTCCGTCGCTTCGGCATAGATTACCGAGCGTGCAGTCATTGAAGGTAGACTTGTTATTTCCTCAGACAATGTGTACAAAGAGCAAATTACACCGATAAATAACTGAGCAATACGGAAACACTACAATGTGTAGATAACACGCAGAAATAGAATCTTGAAATCGAAAGAGTGAAAGTGCACTTCAATGAGCCGCTTTTTGTGCTGGCAAACAGGGATAAATGCGAAGCACAGTAAAACTCAGATTAGGTTTGATTGGTGCAACCTGTTCCTAATAATCCTATCACTTCAAGTTTTCCGATCTGTATATAATAAATCCTTGCTCTCGCTTGAGTGGGTCTAAATTTTCATAACTTTCTCTACTAAGTAATCTCTAGTCATGTCATTGTGACAATTTGTTACATAGAAGGAGGGGCAGTCAATTTTGGGTAATTTTTGCGTTACGTAATTTTTGAATTTGCACTTTTGTTATATTTATATTCGAGAAAGCAATAAATCATTTTGATATCTGCTACCAAAACTATTGGGTTATTTCCCCTAGCATATAACCCGTTTAATTAAGCTAAAAGTTTCATTAATGGAAGAAATCGCTTTTGTAATATCTGAAAAGATTCCGATGAAGACTGTACCAAAAAAAATATATATATATAAAGAAACATAGTTTAACAGTGATTACAAAATATATGTTTAAAAAATACTTATTTCATGGAAAGCTTGAGATATACAATTCCGCCTTTAGGACAAAAAGTTTTGAGAAACGATCAAATAGAGATTGCCTGATCAGGTTGATATTGAATGAATCGCTTAGCCCTGCTCTTTCATATGTTACCAACAAGAGTCCAGTAAATCCAAAGCTCCAAAAGGCGGCAGTAAGAAGGCTGCTACAAAAACGGCAGCATGAGCGACTGCGTCGGCACTGGCACAACATGAACCAGTATATATTGAGTCGAAGTCTAAAAATGTATTGATCTTGGCCAAACCAGGCTATAAAACCAACGGGATTACCAACGTAGGGGAGGATGGAGTAGGCGTACGAATTTCCACACCGCCCATCGATAGGGAAGCCAATACCCGGCTAGTCAAAAACTTGGCCAAGCTGCTCGAATTACACAATAGTGACGTCAGTTTAAACCAGGGCTCAAAGTCACGCAAAAAAACGATAGTCCCCGAGAAGTGTTGCCGGACGCCGGACCAGGTGCTGGACATTTTTCGAAGAGAAATGCAAAATTTATAAAGACTGCTTGTTGATAAGTTTGTAGCTGTAATTCCCTTGCTTTACGTGTACTTGTATATTTATACTGTTTTCTACCATAAAAACCTGTTTTAATTCACCTAGCGGTGCAATTGTGCCTTTCTCATTTCTCTAAACTATGGCACGGAGGCTTTTTATGTTCAACATAATTGTGGAAATGTCCATTACATTCTTAGTACACTTTGCACTTATACACAATGGCATGCCAGCCACGAACTTGATGAGCTACGTGTCGACGGTGAAACAAAAAAATATCATACTCCATTAGCCTAATCAGCATTAGATCAATGTTATCTGCTTGCTAACTCATTTTGTCATGCGGGGGTGGGTATGTGAGGAGGGCGAAAGTCCCATGAACGAACGACTCCCCAGCTTAAATTGACATGCTTTGTAATATAGTGGTGGTTTAAAGATGATGGGGTTGAAGGGGAGGGGTATGAGGGCTGGATAGGTCCGAGGGGTGATTTAAGGAGATCTTTAAAGGAGGGGAGTGAACAGTAGAGGGGGGGGGGTGAAACCCCTCTCCGTAAACCATCAACTACGCCCCTGTTAAAATCCAGAAACCTTATGCGAGTCAAAAAAAAATTTGGCCCTCCTTTCATTTTTTCTGGCCCTGGCTTTCATTTGGCCGGGATTAGGTTGACGTTTTTCAGAGTGATTGCATAACCTTTCTATATGAGAAAGGCAAAAAGCAGCAAGTTCAAAAAGCGATCAGTTCAGCAGTCACATGAGTATTAGATAACACACGAGGAAATCAGTGAAACAACTTCTTCGATGTGCAGTGCCAACAAGCAACAGTTGCAGCAGTTGAGAAAAATCAAACCAGGAGCTTATTGCTCGCAGTGATTACATGTCGGAACATTGTAGTGCGATGAAAGCCGCTGAAAAAGACAATCATGATAGGGGCGAACAAGGCTTGAGAATGATGGACTGGCATGTTAGATGCAGCGTGAAATGATATTCAAGAGCTGAAAAACTGCATGAATTGATCCACCACGTTATCATGATGATAGATGATAACAAAACTGCATTCGGAATGGTTGGATGGCCTCATGCGGTTTATCTATAGACTCGGCTGTTGTAATTATCGAGACATAACGCTTATCAATATCATCTATAATCTGCTCTTCCGTGTTCTGTTTAACAAACAAGGCCCATCGACAGAATATTTTGTGAGTGATTGCATCGTATTACGAGAAAACAAACGAAGGACCATTGCTTTATGGCAATACTACTTTCGGGCTTGTAATCAGATTTATAGATAAATTGAAGCATGGAGATGGTTTCGACAATACAATACAAAAGAAATTAAAACCCCAGTATGATGGTCACAAAGGTGTTGATAATGGCCAAACTTCTAGATGTGCAGTACCAAAAGATTTTAAATTATTGTTTGGCTGCTGTAAATGCATCTAAGATGGATAATAAAACGTATGTCAAATTAAACTTTAACCCTCCGGCACTCGCGCAGTTGTATTTTGTGCAACACCTTCAGAAAATCTAGCGAAAACTTGTATCAGCACCAGCGGCTGCTCATTCAGGGAGCCATTAGCGCGAGTGCCGGAAGGTTAAGCGGCTTCCGAAACAGATGTTGCAGAACAGATCACGGAGATGTTCCCAAGAAATGTAAATTTGTTTTTGAAGTCAAGTTTGCCAGTAAGCGATCTGTCAGTAAAATAAATCAATTATAGGTACAAATGCGTTAGCTCGGCGGCGCCAAATTCTTTTTTTTACATTTTGGATATCTTAAAACTAAAAGGATACAATGCACAAATATTTTTTTAATATTGAGAGGAACATTTTTTACAACTATCTTAAACTAAAAATACGATTCGATATACAAGATTGAACAATAATTATTTTTTACAAAAAAAATACAGCTATGTTAAGACTAGGAATGTAGATTATTATAAGAAGGGGAACAGACTTTTATGAAAAATTTCACAGCTATCTTAAAACTAGGAATACAATTAGATATACAAGATGGGCAACGAAAAAAAAATTGAAAAGGTTCAAGGCTATCTTAAAACTTGGAATATAATACAACAGCAACAGTAACAGCAGCAGCAGTTGTATCAGGAACAGAGGGAGTAGGCGAGCACGATGACGGAGAAAGAAGAACAAAACTTGCAACTTTCAGGCAAAGAGAAGAACAGTGACATGAGTTAGAGCCTCAGGCTGGCAGATGGTAGATGCCTAGGATCGGGTTGACGGCGGAGACTCCTTCAAGAGTGATAAGACCAGTTTTCACATATTAAATTTGATTTTTCTAACACTAAGGCCATTTATGTCAGTTGAGATCAAACTTCGTTTACATATGGGCAAACATTGCTATCTCTAAAATAACACACTTTTTAATTGGCACGTAGATATCAAATTACGGAAATAATGATTTTGTACCTTTTTCGTTTTAGGGTCTAAAACTAAAATATGTAAATAGCAATATACACGATGTCATCCACAACACTGCCAAGGAATCATTTGACGACCTACTTCAAGGAAAAAATCCGCATTGATGGAACTATGTGTGTTTCCAAAAAAATAGTCCGCGCAAAAATATACATATTGTTACATTTCAATGTTTGGTTGGGTTATTTTGGGGATTGTATTATATTAATACATACTTTGGGGATTACTTATTTGTAGTATATTAATTAAAACAATGTTCATGATTTCAGGAGCTTAGTTTCGATTTTCGTAATTTCTCATCACGTTGCGGTGATATTTTATTCATGTGTTTAATATCGGGTTTTTCTGACAGAGTGGCACGATTTATGTTCATGATTTCATCGCTTTAGTCATATTCGTAATTTATATTTTTGTTTTCGTGATATTTCATTCACGAGATTTGCGTTGGTTTTTCTGGTAGAGTAGTGTGCCTTATGTTCATGATTTCAGGATCTCAGTCACGATTTCCGTAATTTCTATTCAAGTAATCTTGATATTTTTGGTTATAAGGGTTCATGAGTTCCGAATCTTAGTCACGATTTTTGATATTTTAATCACGAGTAGTATAATCTATGTTCATGATTTCAGGACTATTGTCAAAATTTTCGTAATTCATATGCACGGTATTGTGATATTTTATTCTAGAGCTCACATTCGAATTTGACACGTGGAGTAATGTGACTCATGTTCACGTTAAATAACTTTCGGAGTTTTTAACTCGGAGTAACGTGACAATATGATTTGGTCCATTAAAGCGTAACTATTTCGCAGTATCTTGTTTTGTGAACTACATCACGAACACGATTTGTGGCTCTATAATATTGTTTTGCTGCTCAGCGCAGTTTTCGTTTTCTGTCCTGACATCATATTGTACCTTATCGTATGAACAATGATGTTCTAGGTCTTAATAGTTTGCCTGTATCTGGTGCTCCCACCAACTATTAGTCGCTAGAAGCTGGACATAACTATATGATATTTCATGAAAACCCCAAATTTTGTGAAATAGTTCACGTGAAAATTTCAAGACTATGTGCAGAGTTGCAGGAAAATGATTACGGATGTCAACTAAATATCACAAGCACTCAAGATAGATCGTGAACCATGTACTACGAATCATCAACCAGTTCACGAATCCATGAATATCCTATGATTTTGTGAATTATTCCACGTGCACGAATGGTGACTCATGAAAATTGTACTAGGAATCATGAAGCAGTTCATGAACACACGAACAATTTTTTTTTTGATTTTGTGAACTATTTCAAGCGTCTACATGGTCAGGTGTTACTAATATACTAGGAATCATGCATCATTTCACGTTGCCATGAATAAGATTTCATGATATTGTGAACCATTTCACAAGCACGGATTGTTATTCGCTAGGAATCATTAATCAGTTCACGTATACATTAATAATATTTTTTGATTTTATATTTTAACGAATTCATGGCATGGCGATTTGTGACCTTTTTGCTAGAAATGACTATTTCACGAGCATGGATATTGAATCGCGACTAATATATTAGGAATCACGAACTAGTTCACGGATAATGAAGATTAATGAATAATATTCCAGGTTTCCTGAAATATTTCATTTGTTTGATTTTGTGAACTACTTCACAACCACGAAAACCAGATCATGTTCAAGATGTAACAAATCATGAATCAGTTCACGTCGCATAGTAGGACTCTGAATAATGTTCCAAAAAATGTTAATAAAATCACGGTTCAACCTTTGTTTTTGTGAATAATGTTCATAAAATTGTGAACAGTGACTGAAATTCACAAAACAAAAAGAAATATCTCCACTAATAAAAGCCTAATACAGATGTTACTGAATGGAGATATAACATAATTATAAAACACATGATTTTTGTTCATGGTCCTGTTTTCGTAAAGTAAAACGTGATTGTTCCAAAATTCATTGCACTTTATTCATGATTTTGGGAACAATTTGTTCGGTGTATAACTGTCCTGACATTACACTATGGCAATGTACGAAAAATATGTATCAATAAGCCAATAAAATTCATCTAGTAAATTTATGATTTGTTTATGATCCAAATATGACAGTGCCACGTTTGTATTTGAGAACTTACACTACGAGCAGGGCCGTAGACATAAATTACGGGCCTGGGGATCCTGCATAAGGATCCCCTCCATTATTGACTTCGACGGCTTCATATGCTTGAAAATATCGGCCACTGTTCCTCCCGGACCATTACACTGATGACAGTTGATTTGGTCACTTTTAACGGTTTCGCCAACTGGGCGTGCAAGTAATTTGGATTCAGGCTATAGAGTAAGGTGGGGCAAAAGTGCGCACCTAACAGTTTTCGTAAAAAAACTATTGGTAGAAAAGCACTATAAAATCGGCATGATTACAAATTAATACTCTCATCACACATCTTCAAAACGTAATACTAGATATCTCTTAGTTTTGCTTGTAATCCGAGAAATAATTATTTTCTTATGAATACTCAAATGCCCCATGGTCGGGGCAAAAGTGCGCATAGCACGGGGCAAAAGTGCGTACTGATTAAATAGCCGATTTATTACCGCCCATAAATTAAGCTAATCAATTTTAGGATATCCATCCCCTTTTACTCTTCCTTCATAACTAAAAGGTACTCCTCCCTTTATGTTGAAAAACTTGGATGTTTCATCTTTTAAACAATGTCGTTCATGATCAAACTGTCACCCCTCGTAACATAATTATTTGTCATAGTTGGGTGGATCACTACAAAAATTCTTGCGAATATACTATTTATATTGGAAATTCATCTTTATTTACTTATTCATAGTTTTTTGTTTCTTTTTTAATTACTCTGAGCTTTCGGCACTCTATATTTTCCCTTGGAACCAGTTATGCTGATGCTTTTGTTCCTAAACCGCTCATATCAGTCGCTATTTAACCGATGAACTTGCAGTTATTGAAGATGCTGGTCCCTTCTGTAAATCATGGAAGAATTAGTTCAATTTTTATATAAAAAGCTTTATTCGCGTCTTTTTATTGGGGCGGATATGCTATGCACACTTTTACCCCACCGTCAGTTTTTTAACTGAACGTATTAAATTGTTAGGAAAATTACTGAATTTTTTTCATCAAATCAAATATATCCAGCAACGAACCATATATTGAAGATTTTAGGGTACTGTAGTTTTACAGATCCTGATTTATTCAAACAGCCATTTTATGATTCCCAAAATTCAAAAAAATACATCAAAGCAGCGAAAAATGGTCATTCCCCCTTAATTTCAAGCCACTATATTCAAACCTTTCATGCTGATATGTGCGATTAGTTGACTTAATGATATACTAAATCCATACAGAGTTGCCAGGTTCTAGCGCTTGTGTGCTTCTAAAAGTCCTATGCGCACTTTTGCCCCACGCGCACTTTTACCCCACCTTACTCTACTTGAGAAAAATTTCTGTGTGTTGCTCCTTTTGTTTGGTTGACACATTTATAAATGAAGAACAAATGTCTGCAAGCAGGCAAATGAGGGGTTTGAGGATTTGTTGAATATCGAGCAAAGAAATGCGTCAAGTTTAGGTCGACCAAATTTTGATCGCAAATTTTAAATATCTCTACGAAAATTTTAGTGGCTTTGAAAGTAGCCGATTTATTAATATTTCCATATTTATCAAGATGTAACAAATCATGAATCAGTTCACGTCATGTCGGTATTGAATGGCTTTTTTCAAATCTTTGTCTGATTTCAGCTAGAATTCGTTAAAGAAACAAAACACATTCGGCCAAATCGGTAGGCTACAACATTCCCAGTCTCTGAAAATTCAACTTCTCATTTGTTTGGTATCGTTGTTGACTATTTCTGGTTTCAGCCATAACTGATTCAGGTGATTTTTGCGAGTTCTTCATTTACGTATTTGGTACAATATTATTGAAGAACTCATAATTGAAACTTTGCACAAATTGTGAGAGGAAATCAAAAAAAGTAACAAACGAGGAGAAATTAATAAATAGATAAAATGGAACGAAACAAGAAAGCCACAAAATGACACTTAAAATAATGAAAAAAGATTAATAAGACCTAAAACCTAACGGACGATTGGCATAATATACATTAGGCATAATGGACGATTGGCATAATAAACATAATGTTTTCAACCTTTTGTTTGGGTTATAAAAAACTACGCTTTGCTTTGCATACCTTCGTTTAACTTCAACGAGAGATTCTAAATAAAAAATGTAAAAATGTACTGTCCATACGATATAGTCAGAATGATTGGTATGAAACCATCGACTTACTCAAACAGATACGCAGCAGCACCATTTATAATCTCCTGGTATTTAATTGAGTCACTAGGTGCTCCCTATTGACTGCTCTGTCCGGAATAGACTTACTCATGCATGAGAGTATTTACGTTATCCGATATCTATTCATTTGCGCGTGGGTTTTCAACAGTGTATTGTACATGTACATAAACGATATATCAATAGAACATAATTTCAGTTGATTCCGAAATGTTTGGTGATAAAAAGGCTAAAATCCATCCATAAATAACAGATACGCAAAAACGTGACATCGTATGATTATAGATTTTAGAATGATACTCAACCTCAAATAGTGCAGTAAGACATTTGCAATGTCAAAATACGAGAAAGCGCCATAAAAATAGAGAAAAAGGGTCTTCGCCAACTTACCAACATGATCCGGACTCTGCTCGTTTTAGTACAGATTTTGGCAAAAACCTTTATTCATGTGAACGAAAGATAGATATGCTGTAGTTCTAGATTCCCCTCGGCGTCACACAGTGATCACCTTCCATACAAAAGTCGGACAAAACCTCAAAAGTGGCCCGAATTTGATGAAAACTTCACATTAGGGTAATTTTGTGACGCTGAATTCATATTTGATGTTTATTTTTTGTTTTTTATTTCCTCAAAATTTTGGCACGTAGGGTGGTTCGAAAATTCAACATTTACAAATATAAAGTGCACTATTTCCAAAAATTCATTTTCAAAAAAATAGGTGCAGTGATTTTTTTAGAAGAACACACATTTTTTCAATTGTTGATAGTGATAAGACACATCTATAAATTATATTGCGAACCCTGGGTAGTCAAAGGCTACCATGCGTCTCCTTCAGACGTATCATGAAAAATCACCTTTTTTCATAGCTCGGGGCAGAAAGGGGCAAAACAAGATATTCATTTTCGGAAAGTACACTAATTTTCAAGTATCGTGAACAACAAGCGATCTTTCCGAACCGTTTCAAAAAAAGTACAGCCACTTTGAACATTACAACTTTAAACTATTGCTCGATTTATTATTTGTTTTTCATGTCTGAGCGAGAAGAAAGGCTTGTATCGACTAAATTGAATGGCAGCTATAAGTCCAGCGAATAACCTTTCACATGAAATCAGTTTGACCCCAATCGGAATCTTAACTAAAAAGATATATGCATTTGAATAACTTAGGTTTGAAAATAGTTTTCCTCTGAATATATCATCTATTTCACCTTTGAAGCCATGTAAAAAATCGAACTGTCGTCCTCGGAACTTAATATTTCGAGAAGATTCTATTCAATCTGTTAAGAAACAGAGAAAAATGTTAAATCATGAAAAATCAAAAATAAAATTTTGAGATTTTGTCCGGCTAGGCGACACTGTGCGTCATCATCATCTGATGCGGAAAACTCTAATAATCACAATGTAGTTAGTAAAATGCGAAGAATTTTTTTCTCCAAAACTATCGGGGTTTCTTTGAACTTGTGTGGGACTTGCTTCAGCAAATGTCCAATAGGATCATTTCATTCAAACGTCAATTTTGTTCTAAGCAGGCTCAATTACTATCCTTATGGATTTTTTTTGTATATTCTCGATTGATTCAAATATTTTCGTGTAATTAAAAGCATAAAAAAATTCCCTTTAATTAAACTGATCTTTTTTTGTGACAGCAAACAATTTTGTCATTTAAGCCTCCAAAAATGACAATTTTTATTGTTTGATGTTTGTTTCAGACTATTTTCTCAAAAACATCGATAAAAGTCATATTAATCATTCCCATGCATTTCTTTTTTTTCTGTACGTCGCAATACTGGATCGCAAAATTTTTCTTTTCAATTTAATAATATTGCTGATCAAAATTACCCTAAAACTTATGGAAGGAAATTTAAATGAAAAATTCTTCAAAATGTTTGAGCAACTTCACGACAAGTGATGAATGTTTCCCCGTTACATAGCACAGCAAAATTTTCCACAATGAAATTATCCAAAAGATCAACTCCCAATGAAAATCTAAGAATAGTCCAGTTAACTGGATACACACTCACCTGATGGACAAAGTTGGGTACGTGAGAATGGCAAAATTATGCTTGTATTAATATTTTTCTGTGAGGATAACCTGTCACATTCTGATATTTACGGAAAGGCGGAAACCAAACATTAAAAAACTTTGACTTTAAAAGTGAAATGTTAAGAAAAATCCGACCTGAACCGTACCCGGTGATAACAAAAATGTGTCAATCCCAAAGAGACGGATATGCGTTGATTTTTTTTTTCAACATTGAACGAAATTTTTTCTGATGATGGTATTAGAACGATGGGCAATTGTGAAGATTGATAACAAACATCATCACTTCGTTATATTAACTATCATAATATACAGTTAAGGTATCAACAAGTCACATAGTGACGAAATAATTAACAAATTCTCTCTACTTTTAACGGAAGCCCACCTTCTGGAGAAAGAATTATACTTTTTACATCAAAATTGACCGGGACCTTGCACTTCTCTCCGATATCAAACTTGAAGTTCTTCAGCAGGTATATAAGACCCACTTTAGCCTGCAACATTCCGAACCGAAGTCCGATACAGATGCGGGGACCTTCTCCGAATGGTGTCCACGCGTACGGATGTCTCGTCTGCAATTGCTCAGGACTAAAACGTTCCGGGTCGAATCGCTCTGGATCC
The DNA here is from genome assembly GCF_030247195.1 of Topomyia yanbarensis. Classification (NCBI taxonomy): domain Eukaryota; kingdom Metazoa; phylum Arthropoda; class Insecta; order Diptera; family Culicidae; genus Topomyia; species Topomyia yanbarensis. Next base: position 15,232,494 of record NC_080671.1, read on the forward strand.
GGAAACACTCCTGGGTCGTGATGGATTCCGTAAACCGGAATGAAAACTTTAGTCCCGGATTCGATGATGATTTTTGTGCCCGGCACCTGGTAGTCTTTGGTAGCTTCACGGAAATGAACCGGTACCGGTGGGTACTTACGAAGAGCCTCTGAAAATGCATTCAAAAATGATTTTGATTATTCGTGCTAAATATAAATAGATCAACACAACTCACCGTTTAAAATTTTATCAAGATATGTCATATCATTCACAGATTCGTACGTGATTTCACCACCATGTTTAGCTAAAACGTCCATAACATCCTGGCGACCCTTCTGCTGTATGCACTGATTCTGCGACAGTTCGTATAGCGTCCAAGTGAGAAGAGTTGAACTTGTTTCGAATCCAGCTCCAAAGAACAAGAAGCATTGTGCCGCTAATTCATTGAACGACAATAGACCTTCTCCACTTTTACTTTCTTCGGGGTTTCTCATCTGAATCAGTAAATCCATAAAATCATTTCTCTTAATATTGTTCTTCACTCTGTAGTCGACGGTTTCTCGAACAACATTTAGGAAAAAATCCGACACATCCTTTTCGAGCACTCTAACGCCAGCTTTCTTCGCCAACTCGGGTGCAGCATTATGAAACACATTTTTGACCTGGCCTCGCTGATCTTCAAAAAACTTTCTACCCATCACTCGGAACTGAGCATCCGGATCCTTCATTGAGTTGCACTCGATCCCGAAGGCACACATTCCAATGACATCAGTTGTGAAGCGGGCCAGCAGATCCTTCATTTCAAACTCACATCCACGCCCAACCTTTTCTTCTAAAAAGTCATTGAACTGCTTTCCCGCCGCTACGATCGTACAAAACATCATCTTCATCTTCCCGGAAGTAAACGTAGGTGACAGCTTCTGTCTCAAGGACTTCCACTTGCTGCCAGGTAGACTGAACATGTGGGCCGATAGTTGTTGGAGGATGGATGTTTCATTGTAGAACGTACCACGATCCGTGAAGTGTTGAAAATCTTTCACTAAAACACATTTCACCAGCTCCAAATCTGTCACCACGGCCACCGGTTTGACATACATATAGACCCCACTGAGCGGACCGGAACTTTTCAGCTTATTGTAGAACCGCGCGAATATCATTCCAAGCTGTTCGGTGTGATCCAGAGTTTTGGTGTTTACGTAGAAAAACTCCGGCTTCAGATGCGGAACATTTCGCCGGGCCCAATAGGTTTGTTGCCGCTTCACGATATAGGTAAACGATAACAGCCACCATGGCCGCGGCCATGATTATTTCCACAGCCACCATTTCGTGATGATTGCGGTCTCGCGATTTTTTTTGTTTTGTTCATCAACCGGTGCGAATAATTCGAAAACTGTTTCGCGACTTGGAATTTCATTTTCGCGGACCTCATATTTATAGACGCAAGCGTTTATCTCGCAAAGAGCTTTCTTATTTGTACGCAACGCAACGATGACTAAGCACATTTTGGTGGGTTCGTTTATACCGTTCTGTTTTGAAAACACACATAGACGGTTGTGGTCTCCTCCTGGTTGGTGATTGGCGAGTTCCGATTTTTTTTTTGCGCAAATCATGTTGGATTATAGATTGGTGTCTGTTTAGCGCGTGGAAGCAGTGGCGTAGCTAGAAACTCAATTTAAAACTGGAGAAGAGTTTTTGTATTAAGCGTGCAAATATATTACAAAAGCCATCAACTAATTCAAAGATGCTCACAGCACAAAATTTTCGGCTGAGACACTGGTCATATAAACCTGTCGTCCTATATTCAAGCAATAACACATGCATTTAATAAATTTGGCAGAAGTACAACGGTACTATGATTAAAAAGGGAATGCCACTTTTATTTTTAGTTACGTATAGTGCTTTTATTGTATATGTTTAAAATTCAAGCTCACCACATCCGATATTTATGCTGTCACGACCGATCTGGCCGGTGAAAACAACACGAACGTAACATTCTAAAACAGGTTTTCAAAGGGTAGTATTGAGGTAGAAAAATTGACAGTGTTATAAATCATTTGTGCTAGCACAGATTAAATATCAATTTGAGAAACTTTAGATAAGGTAATGCACATATTTTGACCCAATTTTAGGGAGAATGCCGCACTAGTCCGCTAATTATTTAGCGTACAATTGATAAAATGCATATAAAAGGGTCTTTGCTTCGTTCGTAAGTGGCGGTATAATATCAAGTATCTCCTCCAAATGCTAAAAGGATTAGTGCAACGAAAATTTATATCAAATTTCACCTTACTATTGAAATCATTGAGATAAACAAGGATGACTGCACAGAAAAAAATTAGCATGTAATATCATATAAATAAAAGTGTAAAATCAATTTTTTTTATATGCTCCCATTATATGCATTGATTTTAATTTAATTGTCAATCAACTGTTTTACTCAAACAATGCCACTTCACAGCAGTATTGGGTGACATTTCATTTAACTTTAAACTTTTTTGCGATCCTACCAACGATTTCAAATGATTAGGCTGATAAGAGGAATAGGGTGAAAATAGGCTATCGCTTTTGTTTCGATGCTACACAATATGAAGTCATCAGCCTTACAAGGTTTTTCTCAGTACATGCGAGTAGACGTACCGTCGCTTCGGCATGGATTATCGAGTAACCTTCATATTAATTCTGTCATTGAAGGCGGGCTTTTTATTTCCTCATACGATGTGCACAACAAGAAAACTAAACCAATAAATAACTGAGCAGTACGGAAACACTATGTGTAGATAACACCCACCAATAGAATATTGGATTCGAAAAAGTGACAGTGCACTTTTGGGAAATACTCTAGTGTTGGAAAACAGAATGTAATGGGAAGCAAACTAAAAATCACATTGAGTTTGAGAGGAAGAACCTTTTTGACAACTTTTTAATTGCTAACATTGCTTCCCTGAGAGTAGAGCCATGATGTACAGAAGGTTGCCTCATAATATGTTCTTCTCATTTGTGCGTAGAGCAAGTAGTGGAACTTATAAGGGAACAACACACAATGCAGTATAGAGTTGTAATATAAAAGGGTGACTGAAGGGATTTCAAACAAGGTTAACCGAGCCCGTAAGCAAAAGCACTTTGTGGGAAGACAAATTATTTCTAAAATAAAACTACAAGCGGCAGCCCTTTGGTATCGTACGAACTGTTGACGCTGGACTACAATACCATAATACCATAATATTTTGATTATATTTCAATCGTATATTTGGATGTACATAAACAAACGAAATATATTTATTTTGTTTAGTTTATGTTATAATAAGCAGAATCCCAATTGAAGGATAAACAATTAGCAACAAAATCTGATATACATGAAGTCGATCACGAGCTGTGAAAATTCAGCGAAATTATCTGAAAGCACTAACGGCAGCTCTTTCAGTGAGCCATTTACGCGACCTCCGGAGGGTTAAGAAATTTTTTTCAAAATTTTAGATTTTCTTTCAACGAGAATAATAATTTTTAAAAATATGCCTATTTGATAATTCCTTCTCCATTAACAATCAAACGTTTTTCATAATAAACATAAAAAGAAAAGTTTTAAGTATTATATTATAAAGAAGATAACAACAACAAAACTGTAACAAAATTCTTTAACTTATTTTTGAAATTCATGTTATTTGCAACAACATTAAAGAACATAGTAGGCGAGCTCCCGTCTGTAACAGGTTCCATTTTTCCCTCTTTGTTTTCTCCCGTGCATTCTAACAGAAAAAAGTGTGTTTTCATATACGGTAAGGGGCCATCCATATACCACGTGGACAATTTAGGGGTGGGTGGTGGTCAGAAGACCAGCAAGTATTTCTCTCCATCATCTGATCTGCAGAAACCTTAGAGTAAGGCTTGGCCCCCAACAGCGCAGCGCACAGCTCCAGCCGTGGTAAGGATAGTCGTTTCGGTGGTGCTACGCGGGATTTCGACGCGATAAAGTGAAGCATGATTTGCCCTTCCTTGCTGGTGGATCGAGCATAGATGCATGCACCGTATCCGACTTCAATATGGGTGTCATTTGATAAAATCGGCAGACACCGAAAATGAACGATAACCGCCATTTTGAAATCCAACATGACGTCTTCCGGTTACCACAAAATAGTGAGTCATTACCATAATGGATGAAATTTAAAATCCAAGATGACGACCACAAGTTACCACAAAATGTTGAGGGACATCATCAAAGTAGATGTCATTTAAAAGAGGTGGTCATTTGAAAGAGGTTTTACATCTATTTTTATTTAAATAACTATATGATACCGTGAGAATTGCAGTTTTTTTTCTTTTCTTTTAATTGCATTTAGTTACGTTACATTATACTGGATTTGTGTTACTGATTTATCAAAGTTTTAACAAATGTTTAAAGATGTTCACAGAAGTTACAGCCACGTCTCCTGTCAAAATAGTTTTGTATGTACCTAGGGTGATAAGCCTATATCGCTTCTTATGTTTTACTGGTACACACGTTCCATATTTCGGATGTACCTCATGCGTTTTTTTTATCACTAAGACATCTGACAACATGCTTATATAGGTATTTGTAAAGAACGGGCAGACTCCACTGGGTTTGCGCCTATTGAACGGTGGGGATTAGTTGGAGATTTTGGTGAGTGAAAAGATTGAGATGTTAGAGCAGTTGCAGTTCTGATTTGTTTTCAAAAAGTTGCGATGCTACTCCGAAGCGATCCTTGGTAGTCATGTAAAAAGTAATGCCATTCACCCAAAAGAAAGCACTGATTGGCATTAATTTTTATAACAGGTTAGGAAGCAATAGTACCTACCAAATTCCTTAGGGAATGTTCAGTAGCACAATATTTTATGTAGGAGTTTCAAAGTACAAATGTTTCAGTATCAATACTCTGTTGTTCTCTTTGTTGCCTCATTTGAAACACGTTTAGAACTTTGCTTTGGAAAAGGGTATTCAGCACATTCACTCAGGCTCACTCGACCGGGGAAAATAATTTCGGTCATGTGACCTCATGTACCTAAGGACACGTTTAGTTAGTGGACACGTTTAGTTAGTGGTTCAGTTATAGATACATAATTTTGACAGTTCTACAGGGTGGTTCATCATGATTTTTTTTGTAAAGTAGCAAAAAACATTAAAAAATGAATTAAATCTGGAATCATATTCGCTTGAATGAACATACTTTGCCATTTATTGTTTGTAAACAATTTCTAATAAATTTTGACCACAGCAGCGTGTGAGGTGGTCCAATTTTTAAAGTCAAGTTCGAGCATTTCAAGTGGTATCTGGTTAATTACTCGAGTAATGTTGCCTTCCAATGCTTCAATCGTTGCAGACTTATCCACAGGCTTTTGACTTCACGTAGCCCTATAGAACAAAGTCTGTAGATGTGATATCGCTAGATGTATGCGATCAGCTGACAGGTCCATGGGAAATTAAACGTTTCTGCCGCAATTATTTCAATGTTTCATTACTTGTGTGGCACGTGGCGCTGTCTTATAGGAACCAAATTTTGTCAAGACTACTGGCTTCATGTTCGGGCAGTATCCTGTCTGTTAACATGCTTTTTAACCAAGACCGTAAAATACGGCATGTTGTTGCATACGACAAGCCAAGTATGGTGGGAGAGCACGAAGCTCATTCCTCACAATACACTGCTTTTCGTAATACCATTGAACAATTTGAGGATGGTGAGCCATTGTAAGTCGTTCCATTATGAAATGGCCAACAACAACACTGAACAACAATAGCATGATAGTTTGTTGTTAGCACCCGTTAAACAGTAGAAAATGTCATGTTAAAAAATCTTATTCTGTATAATGTAAAACTGATAATAACATGCCCACTAGACTGCCCAGAAAAATAATGAATTTTTGAAAACTCAATAGGCCCACCCCTGAGTCGATTCCTAGTCCCAACAGGAGCTCTTGCACAAAATTTGAAGCAAATCGGACAAGTCTAGCTACCGGACCAACGTGCCTGAAGTTTGCATGAGATTTTTCGACAATTTACATGGAGAAAACCCACTAACTCGCATTTTTGCCACTAGGTGACACTGTATGCATCGTATTATCACAGTAAGTGAAAATAAGGTAGATAATTTAATTGTCTACAACTTTTTCGAAGACTGCTAGTCAATCCGATTTTGTTAAAAGAAGTTATTAAAATTTTAACGAAGTTATGTCTGAGTCAGTTTTCCATGGGGCCTAGCAGTGCATGGTTGTGTATCAGTACTCGATTCCCACGAACTATACATTTTTGTGAAATAACCATTAGATTTAGCTCAATAGGATGTTCAGAAGAGTTATACCACATAATACGAGTTATGTTTTGGTTGGAAAATTTTAGTTCCAACTGTGACCGCATAGAGGAGGACTTTTCATAGAAGAGAGATAGAATACCGAGATGTTTGGGAGAATTATTGCAAAATTCCTGTTCTACAACTTTGTGGAAGAAACCTAATTTCTATCTCTCTCCATTGAAAAGTTAGTGTTGGTGCCCTCTATGCGGTACAATGTGGCACTAAAATGTTCTAACCAAAACATTACTCCTATTATTTACTACAATTCTTCTGAACATACTATTGAGCTAAATCTAACGGTTCTTTCACAAAAATGATTATTTCGTGCGAATTGAGTACTGATGCACAACCATGCACTGCTAGGCCCTATGGAAAACTGATTCAGACATCACTTCGCTAAAAGTTTAATAACTTCTTTTAACAAAGCCGGATCCACTAGCAGTCTTCGACAAAGTTGTAAACAATTAAATTATCTTTCTTATTTTCACTTACAGTGATAATACGATGCGAACAGTGCAACCTAGCGGCGAAAATGTGAGCTACTGGCTTTTCTCCATGTAAATTGTCGAAAAATCTCATACAAACTTCAGGCACGTTGGTCCGGTACTATACTTGTCCGATTTGCTTCAAATTTGGAACAAGTACCCCTGGTGGGACTAGAAATCGACTCAGGGGTGGGCCGATACAGGTCATTTTTTTTCGTGTCACTCTAATGCCCACCTATGTGTATCATGGCTAGGAGCTCGAGCGTTTGTAAATTAACATATTCGATTATGTTGGTTTTTGTATCTCGCGGGTACTAGCGTGTAACTTCGCTTGTATATATTCGATTTTATAACTGCCCATTTGCATTTTCGCGTGTGTTGTTGAATGATCGCGTGGACCGTGAATGATACTTAATTTTCAGTATTCGGTTCAGATGCTAGAAGAGAGTGAGTTCCCTTGTATCACTAGCTTCCGGTCATGGCGCCATAGAACATGTTTCCTAGTGGATATGAGCGTTATTTTTGCCTTTCTCAATAGAAAGGTACACTAAGGTTTTTTTTTACACGGTTTTTTTTTTGCACGGTTTTTTTTACACGGCTTTTTTTACACGGTTTTCGCAATTAGCACGGTTTTTTTTTGCACGGTTTTCGCAATTAACACGGTTTTTCGCAAAAATATTCTAAGTCCTTTTAAAGGCAAAAGACTTAGACGATTTCTCAACAATTTTTTTTTGCACGGGTTTCGCAAAAATGTTCTAAGTCCTTTTGGAGGCAAAAAACTTAGACGATTTTTGATCAATTTTTTTTTTTGCGCGGATTTCGCAATTAACACGGTTTTAGCAAAAATCCTTATGAAGGCAAAAGACTTAGACGGTTTTTGACCAAGTTTTTTTGCACGGATTTTCAAATTTACACGGTTTCTGCTTTTCCATTTTGAATGCAAAGAATTTCGAAGATTTTTGGAAAAGTGGAAGTGATTGCTTTTGGAACAGCATTAACGAGTAGATGCCAAATGTTCATGTCTGAGGCCATTTAGAAAACCAAGATGGCGACTTCCGGTTCAGTGGAATTCTCTGAAACCCCATAAATATGGGTATTTTTGGAACGGGATTGATGAGTGGACGTCAGATATCGATGTTTAAGGCCATTTTGGAAACCAAGATGGCGACTTCCGGTTCAGTGGAAGTCTCTGAAACCCCATTAATATGGGTATTTTCGGAACGGGATTGATGAGTGGACGTCAGATATCGATGTCTAAGGCCATTTTGGAAACCAAGATGGCGACTTCCGGTTCAGTGGAAGTCTCTGAAACCCCATCAATATGACTATTTTTGGAACGGGATTGATGAGTGGACGTCAGATATCGATGTTTAAGGCCATTTTGAAACCCAAGATGGCGACTTCCGGTTCAGTGGAATTCTCTGAAACCCCATAAATATGGGTATTTTTGGAACGGGATTGTTGAGTGGACGTCAGATATCGATGTTTAAGGCCATTTTGAAAACCAAGATGGCGACTTCCGGTTCAGTGGAAGTCTCTGAAACCCCATTAATATGGCTATTTTTGGAACGGGATTGATGAGTGGACGTCAGATATCGATGTTTAAGGCCATTTTGGAAACCAAGATGGCGACTTCCGGTTCAGTGGAATTCTCTGAAACCCCATAAATATGGGTATTTTTGGAACGGGATTGATGAGTGGACGTCAGATATCGATGTTTAAGGCCATTTTGGAAACCAAGATGGCGACTTCCGGTTCAGTGGAAGTCTCTGAAACCCCATTAATATGGGTATTTTCGGAACGGGATTGATGAGTGGACGTCAGATATCGATGTCTAAGGCCATTTTGGAAACCAAGATGGCGACTTCCGGTTCAGTGGAAGTCTCTGAAACCCCATCAATATGACTATTTTTGGAACGGGATTGATGAGTGGACGTCAGATATCGATGTTTAAGGCCATTTTGAAACCCAAGATGGCGACTTCCGGTTCAGTGGAATTCTCTGAAACCCCATAAATATGGGTATTTTTGGAACGGGATTGTTGAGTGGACGTCAGATATCGATGTTTAAGGCCATTTTGAAAACCAAGATGGCGACTTCCGGTTCAGTGGAAGTCTCTGAAACCCCATTAATATGGCTATTTTTGGAACGGGATTGATGAGTGGACGTCAGATATCGATGTTTAAGGCCATTTTGGAAACCAAGATGGCGACTTCCGGTTCAGTGGAAGTCTCTGAAACCCCATTAATATGGGTATTTTTGGAACGGGATTGATGAGTGGACGTCAGATATCGATGTTTAAGGCCGTTTTGAAAACCAAGATGGCGACTTCCGGTTCAGTGGAATTCTCTGAAACCCCATCAATATGGCTATTTTTGGAACGGGATTGATGAGTGGACGTCAGATATCGATGGCCATATTGAAAACCAAGATGGCGACTTCTGATTCGGTGGAATTCTCTGAAACCCCATCAATATGGATATTTTTGGAACGGGATTGATGAGTGGACGTCAGATATCGATGTTTAAGGCCATTTTAAAAACCAAGAAGGCGACTTCCGGTTCAGTGGAATTCTCTATAACCCAATCAGCATGCATATTTTCAGAGCGGGCCTAATAGAGCGCATGATAGAGATCAGTGTCAGAGGCCATTTGGAAAACCAAGATGGCGACTTCAGGTTCATTGGAATTCTCTAAAATCGAATCAATATGGGTATTTTTGGAATGGAATTGACGAATAGACGCTAGATATCGATGTCTGGTGCCATATTGAAATTCAAGATGGCGACTTCCGGTTCTGTGGAATTCTCCAAAGCCCAATCAATATGAGTATTTTTGGAACGGGATTGACGAGTAGGTGCCAAATATCAATGTCGGAGACCATTTCAAAAATCAAGATGGCTACTTCGGTTTAGTAAAATTTTCAATTACCACAACAATGTGAGAATTTTTGTAATAGCGTTAATGAATAGATACCGGATGTCAATTCCGGAAGTCATGTTTTCATCTAAGATGGTGACTTCTATTTTAGTGCCAAGACGATGTTTTAAATATAAAGACACGCGGCGAGAAAAACAGTAAATTTTGCTGCACGGTTTTACAAATTATTTGTCTGCTAGTTTTGGCAACCAGGAATATTGTGTAAACAGCGAGTGACTTGTCGTTTTAATGAATGCTTGGCGAATTCCTTTTTTGAAATATTTCCAACAATACTCAATCATGTAACTTGGAAACGCATTGATTTACGTTACTGAGCCTGTCTACATGTTTTTCGTTGCACTAGAAAAATGTATCGAGGATGCAGGATGCAGACATGCATTTCTTTTCATTTCAATCTCGATACTCCCCACGCATTACTTCCTAAATCCGCCATATTTGTTTACATTGCTAGTTTGGAACCGTTGTTTTGGGTTCGATTGGAACTTTTGGCTTCAGTCTTCGCGCATCTCTATAAGCATCATCTCTGCTTTAGTGTACATCTCATTCATCTTAAGGGGGCGTCTGGTGTAGTGGGCAAAAAAATCGACTTCTTTTTTATCCGCTTAATTGTTAGTATTGAGCGTCTAGAATAGTCTCCTGCAATCTCGGTGACCACGCTGAACTTCTTTTGTTTTAAACAGCCATGCATTCCTCGCGCGTATTTGCTGTGACACACGCAGATTTCAATCTATCGGCAACAATTTTCTTAAGACTGACAGCGATAAAAATACAGTGTGAACAATACACTTTAAACTACTTCCACCCAAATTTTTAAGAGAAAATACCAAATGGATTGTTTTCCACGTCATTTTTTCCGTGATGCAATTTGATATGGAGTATCCTTTAATAGCTTTTTTTCGAAACCGCGTTTTTGAAATTGGTGAACACGATAGATCAAAAACTAATCAAAGAATTGACTTGATTTTTTTTTTATGAAAATGCACAATATGTGTAGCCTGTCGGTGAACCACAGAAAACAGAATGAAAAAATGAACAATTTTTTCATTCTGTTTTCTGTGGTTCACCGACAGGCTACACATATTGTGCATTTTCATAAAAAAATCAAGTCAATTCTTTGATTCGGTGTTCTCTATTATTTTGAAGAAAAGTGCACGAATTTTACAGAAAAATATGAGATTTTTCGGTTTACATGAAGCCATTTTCCTAAACTCGAACTTTTTTGGGTTCATCGAGTAACTACAAGTCTAAGCTTTACAAATTTTACTTAATTTCCTGTGTCAAACAATTTTTTCAAGAGTCATCGTGTTAGCCGCGGCGCTCCTCGACGTGGAAATGGTTGGACGTCTACTCTTGGAACGCTCGTATGTGTGGCTCTGCGTGGCTGCCGACCCTATTCTGCGCGGCGTGTGACGTGAGACGACTAATCTCACCTCACTGTACGTGACTTCACCCAATTCTGAAGAGTCACTTCGGGTGACGTGAGACTCCCATTTAACCGCAATGGGGAATCTCACCTCACCCGAGTCGACTCTCAGAATCGGGTGAGAAAAGTCACGTAAAGTGAGGTGAGTTTCGTCGTCTCACGTCACACGCCGCGCAGAATAAGGCCGCGCAAATATTTTTTTCGTACAGAATAAACGTACAAATTTAAAGCTTAACATTACATAAAAGATGCATTGTTTCCTTGCCTTCAAAATCGTAAAACAAAATAACTTTCGGTTTGAGCACTTTACACCAGACGCCCCCCTTAATAATACAGCGAAGACCTGATTTTATTATTTCCCTCTGATTATGTCAGCTTTTTGATTCGACTTTGAGTCTCGCATGAAGATTCGCTCGATGAGCTCTAGCAGACGAACCAACTCAAATGCGAGTAAATCCATTCATGAGCACATTTTTCTTATCTTATAAATGCAAAATATACAAAAATAAATGTATCTTTTTGTTTTACGCTGGATATTTATACTCAGACCTCTGGCAACTGCATATTTGTCAATCCAGTTCCAAAACACTCCATGTTGTGAGTTATACAGAATATCGCTAAGCCGATAGTCTCAATGTTGTATTTCAAAATGGCCTCAGACATTGATCTCTATCATGCGCTCATTAGGCCCGCTCGGAAAATATGCATACTGATTGTGTTATTGAAAATTCTGTTAGACCGGAAGTCGTCATCTTGGTATTCCAAATGGCCTCAGGCATCGATATTTGGTGCCTACTCGTTAACACTGTACCGAAAACAACCATATTGTTAAAGTGCGGGACAAAAGGAAACCTCAAGATCCGACGTTTCCACTTTTCCAAAAACCTAAGGAATTGGAAAAAGCAAAAACCGTGCTACTTGCATAATTCGTGCAAAAAAAACCTGTTCAAAAATCGTCTAAGTCTTTTGCCTTCAAAAGGACTTAGAACATTTTTGATAAAACTCCGAAATCATCCCTTTTCCTAAAATCGTCTAAGTCTTTTGCATTGAATGTAACGCGGTTTTTTTTGCACGATTTTTGGAATTAACGCGGTTTTTTTTTGCACGGTTTTCTGAATTAACACGGTTTTTTTTACACGGATTTCGCAATTAACGCGGTTTTTTTTTACACGGATTTCGCAATTAACGCGGTTTTTTTTTACACGGATTTCGCAATTAACGCGGTTTTTTTTTGCACGGTTTTTTTTTACACGGTACGTATCCCCCGTGTAAAAAAAAACCTTAGTGTATTGCAATTGCTCTGAAAACCGACTTTTTAACGGAGGCCCGGAGGGCCGAGTGACATATACCATTCGATTCAGTTCGTCGAGTTCGGTAAATGACTGTGTGTGTATGTATGTGTGTATATATGTATGTGTGTGTATGTGCGTATGTGTGTGTATGTGACCAAAAATGTCACTCATTTTTCTCAGAGATGGCTGTACCGATTTTGACAAACTTAGTTTCAAATGAAAGGTGCAATGTTCCCATAGGCTGCTATTGAATTTCTAATGGATCCGACTTCCGGTTCCGGAATTACAGGGTGATGAGTACGCACACGCAGAAAATGTCGATTTTAATAAATTCTGCAATGAATGTATAAAGGTGAAATTTTTTCCAAAATATGACCACAACTGCTTCGATTTGTAGTATTAGGTCACTAACATCCATTCAAAGTCTATTTGGCCACATTGGCCACCATCATCGGTTCCGGAAGCCCCGGCGGAAGTATCTAAATTCAGAATAACAGTCTCATCGGTTTCTTGGAGATAGCTAGACCGATTCGACTAAACTTGGCCTCAAATGAAAAGTATTGCGTCCCCGTAAATGGCTATTTGATTTCATCCCGATCCGACTTCCGGTTCCGGAGTTACAGGTTGTGACGTGCGATCACATAGCAAATTGTGATTCAAACCGATACTCCGATGAAAGCAAAAAAGGTAAAAATTTCGCTAAAATGTCTCTCAAACAACTTAAATTTGTTGTTCTAGGTCACCGACGGCCAACCAAACTTTCGTTCACTACATTGACCACCATAGACGATTCCGGAAGTGCCCGGGAAAAGCGGCCATCTTTCAAAATTTACGAACTCACATCAGTTTCCCGGAAATGGTTGGGCCGATTTTCACAAACTTAGTCCCAAATGATAGCTATAATATCCCCACAGATGTTTATAAAATTTCGTACGGATCGCTTATATGGGGCCGGAAATATAGACTAAATCGTCCGGTCACATATGAAATTCCCATATAAGCCGGAACTCGATTTTTTTTTCAAAGGGGGGACCCCATGAAATTTCAGAAATCGAATTCGTATTTTTGATGCCAAACATCTTTAAAATGCATGAAACGTCGAGATTTTATGTTATCTCGAAAAATTTTTTTTTATAAAAATCGACTTTTTGGGACTTTGCCGATTTCGCACCTTTTTTCAGTTCAATATTACCGTGGCTGTTTTTTTTCTTTTTCAAAATTTTAGAACTCGAATAATGATTTATTTTCCTGTATATAGTTGTCATGTGATGTACAATAATAAAATGTAATATATGAATTTAAAAGCTTTTAATGAATATAAACAACGCACACATTCTCGTGATTCATGATTGAGAAAGGCACAATTGCACCGCTAGGTGGATTCAAATAGGTTTTTTTTATTAATCCAACCGAACGAATGGATCTATGTTGCTAGGGCCGACAGTTGAGACTTCCGAACGTAATCAATTCATGATCGAGCGAACACGAGCGTTTGTAGGTTCATATTTGGCACCCCGTGAAAGTTAATAAGTGCTGAACGGTTCGCTTTATCACCGGATGGTTATCCTGTTTGGAAGATTGGCGGGCGTAGGTATGCGCCAAGTCCAGGGTACCTCCAACGAGAACTTGGTACTAAACCCACTTTGTACACGAAACGTTATCTATTCTTATCATGTCGTCCTATACAGAGTTACAAATATTTAAATTCATTGAATGAAAATTGATCATATTCAGCCGCATTCATTTTCAATATTTAGTGGCGCAACTGAAAACGTCAAACGAACCAACTGCCCATTCATTCAATGCAGATTTTCATTCATTTAGCAAACATTCACTTGTAGAATTAGTGAAATGAATATTATTGTAAGATACTCAACTGTATGAATAACATGGAATTTTTAATAAATATTCTTTTTATTCATAACGAGTCGCATCTGGTTCATTTTCAGTCGTCATAAAAGAGCTTCGATTATTTTGAACTCTGGCCCTATTTCAGAACTGGGGTTCAGAAAGGATCCATGGTGTTAGTAAAAATCAATTTTCTATGTCTACTAACCAGCCTTTTCCAAATGACATCCCTACCGATGATGGTTTTCACTATTTTGCGATAACCGGAGGGGCGCTATTTTGGATTTCAAAATGGCGGTAATCATGAATTTCCGATGTTTACTGACCACCCCAAATGACTTCGATACCGATGATGTTTTGCACTATTTTGTGGGTACCGGAAGTCGCCATCTTGGATTTCAAAATGGCGGTAATCATCAATTTTCGATGTCTGCTTACCACCTACTTTCAAATGACACCCATATTGATGGTTATTCTTACTATTTTGTGGTAACCGGAAGTCGTCATCTTGAATTTCAAAATGGTGGTAATCGTCAATTTTCGGTGTCTGCTTACCAGTGACCAAGGTGCGGAAAACTCGCTCACCGCCATGAGCGTACATGAATTTGTTTCCTTATACATCGTCGGGGGTTTACGCTCTCGTTAAAAAGATACAGACCCACACAACTCGTTCCGCATCACACCGTATGCGATTAGGAAGAGAGAGAGAATCGAAAATCGCAAATTTTTTTAGCGCGCTCCGCATTGCCGATGCAGTGAGGTAATGAGTGCCATCGAACATATTCGGCAGCGAACATGTTCGTTCGTAAAAATGATCCAAATCTTCGTGCGCAATCCTGAAACTAAACGATTGAAATATATGGCTGGCCTTAAAATATCGGTAGGAGTCAGTGTCCGCTTGGACACCGCACGGAGTGGCAGTTTCTGCTGTGTAGTTTCAACTCGCAGTCATTTCCTTGCTGCGTGTTAATTCTATCATGCGCATGTTATCGCTCGAGTTGAACTCTACCATTGTATGTACAAATGCCGTACTTGCGATGTAGACAAGATGTGTGGTAATGTACATTGGTTTAGATTTGTTTGGATTTAGTTTAATTTTCAATGTTCAGGCGCGTTCAGCTCCTTCCATGCGCTGCATTCGAGAGGAAACTTAGATTTGTCTTCTTTTCTATGCCAATAAATAATCTCGAAAGTTGTGCGTTTTATAGCATATAATTGCGCGAATATAGCTCACTACTTCCGGTGATATGCATTTGCATAAAATTGACAAAATATCGATTGTCGCTGATCAATTTTCTTGTTTTTAACTGTAATGATAATATCTTTTGCTTCAATCATATGATTATCCACGTTTAGGTGGTTTTGGCTTGAGACGAAGCTGGCCCAGGTTATAACTCAAATTGATGTCAAAATAAATTAAGTTATAACAGTTTCGGTTAAAACCTGACTCAGTTTCGAGATCAAACAAAAACGCATTCGTGCTAGGGCATACGAGTCCGGCGCATAAAGTTCATAGTTTTTTGTGTGCATGAAATTAGGTGTGAATAAACTGATAGAAAGGGAATCATATGTATCAACTAATAACAATATAATAAAATATAATAGATAAATCGAAATTTTAAAAACAGTTTACCAAGCGAAATTTTCACTGAAATGTTGTTAAGTTTATTAAGTTTCTTGGAACTAATAATTGGAATATGGATTGAGTGATATTTAGTAACAAGGATCACCGTTCTGGCGGAGTAACTGTTGGTGTTTGTTTCAGGCAAGATTAGTTCACAAAAATAGATAAGGCTAGTAACTAGGACTATAACCATTCATGTACGCGCTTACAGTTGTATTATCTATATCATTGCAGTTATTGATATTAGTCTGAAAGGATTCCGCTGGAGCAGTGCTGCCAGGGACATTTTCAGTTAGCAGTGAAAATGATATTTGTATAGATATATTATTGAAAACTGATAAAAACACATAATTGTAAACAATCTATGTCTATCTTTCCTATGCTATGGGCTATTGAACAATTGGGCAGGTCATAGCACTCTGATAGAAGCATCACTCTTGATAATCAGAGGTTTTTAGTGTTTCTTGATACAAACGAACCAAAAAAAAGTTTAGCATAAAAGGTTTCGAGTGATCGGTGTGAATGAATTTGTTTATAGACATCATTCAAAAACCGGGGATGGAAAACGTGTGCAACTTTCGTAGCCATATATTTTTCCAATCATGATAACTGACCAACAACATTTCGATCCGCCTCAAATTGTTTAAAATCACAGCATTTTCAAATCGATTGGAATTTCTGAATCGGACAAGATCAGTTGAGTTTGAATCTAATATTAATAGTAGACCCCATGTTATATAATACTTTCAGAGAAAATTGGTTAAATCTCACGGTATAGAGATACTTTCCTAAGATTCAAATTTGAAAAATGTTACATGGTTAATTTTACGAAGATGCGAATTTTAATCCAGGTCGCAATTCTATGATTGTGAGTATTGTGTGAATTATATTAGAATTTAAACTAAACTGTTCTCATTAGGGTGAGATCCAAAAAAAATGTGAAAAGCCTTCATACAGCACAGAAAAGCTATTAGGAAAACTTGGAGTCTCAAACCGAATTACATCTTTGAGTTTATATAAAAAATTGTATGTTTAATAATGTGTGGTGTCAGATGGAAGAAGTGATGACAATCCTGTAAAAGCTTAGCTATTTGCTGAGAATGGTGTTCATTGCGATAACTGGGGCACTTACGATACAGAACTGCATAGATCTGAAGAACTTATAAATGGACAGTCTTCGGCTATATTTTCCAAGCAACTGGATTTTTGCAAAGATTCTAGGGGAATTCTATTGTGCTTCGGAAAGTAAACATTGAGTAGTAGCTTATTACTGAAAGAGAAGCACATACCACAGAGAACAGACGTCCATCTTTAGCGTTCAACTTGTGTAAAAATCACTAACGTTGTCGAAGCTAATTGGGATATCTCCACCCGGTACGTTACTGTCGTCATGTTTTTAGTGACCGAGCTCGATAGATTGAAAATCGAATTGTAATGCCTGAAGATATTTAGGTTTGAAGAAAACCATTTTTGTTGTAAAATCACTTTCAACTGTCCAAACAAAAGGTTCTTTTGAAAATTTTCTCCAAAAATAGTCTTATTATCCAGTGTAGCGCATTACTCTGTATTTGACTCCTAAAGTACACAGACTCTGGGTCTTAATATCAAAATTGATTCCGTCAGACACTAGTTACACTGTTACCAGTTATATTATACATAAATAATACATTTCTATGCATTGTAATCAATAAATATAACACGTGTAGCATAAAATATAGTTAACCCTTAAATGCATAACGCTGTTTTGAAACAATCTTACGCAAAACATCTCAAACTTATCACAGTAATGTATTGAAACTATGAAACAATTTTCACAAAAGTTTAAAAAAAATTATTTGCGCCTTTGAAGGTAATATGACTCATGTTTGGAAATAAAGTAAAGTGTGATATCAATTGATACAAAGAATATCTATTGCACATTTATAAAAGACCTATTATGTACAACAATAATGTTGCCAAAAACGGAACCCATTTGTTGCCAAAATCTTAGTGTACCGAAAAGGGAGCATGCAAAAATCGGAACGCGCCAAAAACGGAATCTTACTGTACTATCATTGAACAGCCTCCAAGAAACATAAAAAACACATACTTATCGTCAATACTTCCTGCATTCCATTACACGTTGAAAAACCTTGTCAATACGCTCCAGTATTGACAAAACAATTGAACGTGTAAGGACCGCTAATACGGAACACAAACAAGATCAAACATTCTTTACTAGTATATATGATGATTGACAGCAGAAATAACAAAAAGCGCCACAAAAAGCATAAGCAATCAAAACATCGGGAAAACAATATTTAGAACAGATCCATTCTTGACCGCTCATCATCCCGAATTAGATCCACATGACATCACTGTGAACAGCCTAGTGAAAGAAACCGATTCCGCGCACCCCGGCTTGGCCACAAAGTCACAGTAACAGACTATCATACTACAAATTATGCAAAACATCAAACTGTCTTGAAAACAAAAACTCCAAAGTCTGTTAATGATTAGCGGCTCTTAAGCGTTCAATAATCCATTGTGGTATAACAAAGTTGGATTGATGATGTGCATCAAAAAGATTGAACGCGTAAAGTCCGCTATTCATTTATACCTATGTGGAATATGAATGATATAGGGGAAGATGGGGTAAAACGCACCCCCTAAGGAAATATGATCACAACTCAGCTATAGAGCATCAATTGAGAGAATTTAATTAATGATATCGTCTAGCCAACATATTCCTCTGTAATCGCAATCATAACGCTTTGCAAAGTATTCAAAAACATGAAAAATATTCAATTTTTCAAAATTATTGAAAATCACCTTTTCAAAAATAAGCGGGGCAAAACGCACCTGTGCGGGGGCAAAATGCACCACAACAACGGGGCAGAATGCTCGGCGAACAAGTAAGTAGTTTTGTTTTCTGACGGGATTTCACAAAGGTGTGCCATTAAATAGCCTTAGGTTATGCAATTAGCATGTTTTCAGAACGATTTTTCTGTTTTCGATTAAAAAATCAACAAAATCAAACAAGAGGGCATTTTGCCCCCGATGGAGCAGAGATATAAATTTAGCAAAAAGTGAACTAATTAGTAGATTTTTCATATAAAGTGCGACAGAATAATGAGCAACGGTATAGATAGAACTGGAATGCACTAATATAATAATAAAATACCATTTATAAGAGCTGAAAATCCTTGTTGCACGAGCTACAATAATTATATGAGAAGAGCACGTAATTGTTTTTTGTTTATTTCTGGAGTTGTTATTGATGTACGGTTATCAAACTTTGACAGTGTAAGTTAACTATGATGGACTTCCGACTGGTGTTACCCCTTTTTAGAAATTTTCAGCAGTTTTCGTTATAAACAAGGGGTGCATTTTGCCCCGGGGGTGCATTTTACCCCATCTTCCCCTACAAAGTGACAATCTGCTCGCTTAGCAAATTACAAACACGCACATGCACTCGACTGAAACTACACCACTCCATCGATACAAAACACCGCGGCAGCGTCAATGCAAACAATCGCAAGCACCGCTCGCATGCGGTGGGAATTGAATCGATTTTCGATTTGGGCGAACATAGATCGCGATCCAAATTTTAGAGGAAGAATCGCATTGCCGAACGGATCCGATCATCATTGTTCGGATCCAATTCCGAACATGTATCGGAAAGAACCGAAATCGCAGCGATCCAAGGTGAGCGTAAGAGAGAAAAAATACGAACATGTGAGATACCATATTCACTTGGCTCTGGCCGATCGGGCGCTCAACAGATGCACACTCATAAACAAGAAAAACAGAATAAAGCATCGGAGGTAGGTGAGTGCGCATGAGCCTTGAGTGAGCGTAAAACGATGCGATTCTTCCTATCCTTGCCAGTGACCACTAGAGTGGGACAGGGTTATATGAAAAAAATAAAATTTTGCTCCGAGTAACTTTTTGGGTCCCATTTAGCTCCCAGAACAATTCTGCAAATTTTTAGCTCGATCGGTGAAACTATATTTTTGCGCCCATGGTTTAAAGTTTACATGGGATTTTGCATGGGGAAATCGCTTTTGTAAAATAATTCTTCTAAGAATCGCCCTTTACCTCCTAAAAATAAATAGATGTCTGATTTTTCATAGAAAATTTTTCAAGGAAGCAGAGTCTAGAAGACTGCGAAACGATCTGATGCTTATGGAAAAAGTTGTTAAGTAAAAAGTAAAATTGATGTTCTGAAGATTGATGATAATTTCACTTTTCATAGCATCACTGCTGCTGATAGTCGAATTATAATTTTATCAATCGCCAGAGCATCAATCGGTTTCTGCGTAATAACTTTTTTCTTAAGCGTCAGATCGTTTCGTGGTTTTCGAGACTTTGTTTCTTTGTTAAATTTCCTATAAAAGCCACATAACGTTTTATTTTTAGGAAGTAATGGGTGACTCCTGGAGGAATTATTTTGTGAAAGTTAATTTTCCCATACAATTCCCATGTAAACTTTAAACAGTGGGCGCAAAAATATAGTTTCAGGGATGGAACTAAGAAATTGCTCCGTTGTTCTAGGATCCAAATGGAACCTAAAAAGTTGCTCGTAGCTGGAATTTTTGTCCCACCCTAGTGACCACCCCCTTTCAAATGACACCCATATTGATGGTGGTTCTCGCTATTTTGTGGTAAACGGAAGTCGCCATGTTGGATTTCAAAATGGCGGTACTTAAACCGATTTTGCTCTTAATAAAACGTATACCGTTTTTGCTCGCAGTGAATTTTTAACCCACTTTTGCTCTCAGCCTCTCATATAGACCGCTTACTGTTGATCCTACCAAGGTGGCGCGTAGTGTACGATACGCGGAACCGATGACGCGCTGCACCGACCGCGAAACTTAATTATCTCGGAATTGGATTTTTAAGGGTTCCTTTGCGGCGATCACGATTTCTCAGGAACCAATTTGCCGATCACTCTGAAATTATCACCTGTTATTTCTTATTATATCAACTACTTACTATGCAAAAATATTTTCATTTGAAAGACCGCTTAAAAAATTTTTACCGGATAGCTCAGTTTGTACTGCGTATGAAAAATAAAGTACACAGAAAAAAATATTTTATAATTTTAAGTTTATTTTCATGCACATATTTGGAGCATGAATATAAATGTAAAATTAAGTTTCACCAAAAATCCACACGACTTTTCGTGCTTTCTTGAACGAATTTTATTATAATTCTACACGTGTGTGGAAAATTGCACTTCCTTCAAACGGAAAACCAATGCACTTCAATGTATTTTTTACACGCTTATTGCTGTAAAATGAATGACATTTAATATTACACGAATGAAAGTGTTAAATTGAATGCTTTTTGAGGCTCCAATTGAGTGCATTGATTTTAACGTAATTTTCAATCAAAGTTTTGATTCAATCTTTGTATGTTTACATTCGTATTGATTTACATGTCGTTTAAATTTCATTATTTTTATGTGTGTAAGTAATAATAGGTTAATACGATCGGTAATATTTAGAGCTGTGAAATTTAAGAGCATGATGACAAAAAACTTCTTTTGTCCAGAACTGAATGTTTATGTCCCTGGAAATGCCAGAAGATTTCTAATTAGAATTAAAATTTCCAGCTCCAGGGACAGCTTGCTTTGGCTTAAATGCCGCATTTCTATTGTTTTAATGTGTTGTAGTTGGTTCCTCCAAAAATTTTAACTTTAGCTTTACCTTACGACATAGTCTAAAAGAAGAAATATTTTTCCACTTTGTCTACGCCCCCAGATTAGCAAAAGATGTTCCTTCTTGTGAATCTTCATACTCAAAACGAGCCAAGTAAGCGTAAGGAATTTCGGAAAGGACAGGTGGGAAGGCACTCTTGAGAATTTCTGCATAAGAGTGATCCAAAACAAACCTCACTGGTACGGATTGCGGCTGGACTGTCATCCGTTAAATTTTTAATTCATGCACAAATTTTTCGGTATAACAGTCTCCCGGAAAATTTCTCTGTCGACGGTTTTAAATGATGGAACGTTAATGTGATTGAAAATGAACAAAACCTTGCTACGTTAATTTTTGTAATATATAATTTAGGTATAAACAAGCCACATAGTGACGAAACCATCAAATAATTTATAAATAGTTGTAGTGGAAATTGTACATAAATCTAGTTAGCTAATAAATTTTTCTTGACTTTTAACGAAAGTCCACCTTCTGGGGAAAGAGTTAAACTTTTTACATCAAAGCTGAGTGGAGCCTTGCTCTTCTCTCCGATATCAAACTTGAAGTTCTTCAGCAGGTATATAAGACCAACTTTTGCCTGCAACAATCCGAACCGAAGTCCAATACAGATGCGGGGACCTTCTCCGAATGGTGTCCACGCGCACGGATGTCTATTCTGCACCTGCTCAGGGCTAAAGCGTTCCGGGTCGAATCGCTCTGGATCCGGAAACACTGCCGGATCGTGATGGATTCCGTAAACCGGAATGAAAACTTTAGTCCCGGTTTCGATGACGATTTTTGTGTCTGGCACCTGGTAGTCTTTTGTAGCTTCACGGAAATGAACCGGTACCGGTGGATACTTACGAAGAGCCTCTGAAAATGCATCCAAAGTATGAGTTTAATTATTCGTGCTAGTTATAAATAGATCAACACAACTCACCGTTTAAAATTTTATCCAGATAAATCATATCATTCACAGATTCGTACGTGATTTCACCATCATGTTTATCTAAAACGTTCATAACATGTTGACGACCCTTTTCCTGTATACTCTGATTCAATGACAATTCGTACAGCGTCCAGGTAAGTAGAGTTGAACTTGTTTCGAATCCGGCTAAATAAAATAAGAAACATTGTGCCGCTAATTCGTTGAACGACAACAGACCTTCTCCACTTTCACTTTCTTCGGGGTTTCTCATCTGAATCAGTAAATCCATAAAATCATTTCTCTTAATATTGTTCTTCACTCTGTAGTCGACGGTTTCTCGAACAACATTAAGGAAGAAATCCGACACATCCTTATCGAGCACCCTAACGCCAGCTTTCTTCGCCAACTCGGGTGCAGCATTATGAAACACATTTTTGACCTGGCCTCGCTGATCTTCAAAAAACTTTCTACCCATCACTCGAAATTGCGCGTCCGGATCCTTCATTGAGTTGCACTCGATCCCGAAGGCACACATTCCAATGACATCCGTTGTGAAACGTGCCAGCAGATCCTTCATTTCAAGCTCACTTTCACGTTCCACCTTCTCCTCCAAAAAATCATTGAACTGCTTTCCCGCCGCTACAATCGTGCTAAACATCATCTTCATCTTCCCGGAAGTAAACGTAGGTGACAGCTTCTGTCTCAAGGACTTCCACTTGCTGCCAGGCAGGTTGAACATGTGCGCCGACAGCGGATCATGTATTTCATTGTAATAAAATCCTCGATCTGTGAAGTGCTGAAAATCCTTCACCAAGATGCATTTCACCAGCTCCAAATCTGTCACCACGGCAACCGGTCTGACATACATATAGACACCGGCGAGCGGACCGGAATTTTTCAACTCATTGTAGAAACGTGCGAATATTATTCCGATCTGTTCGGTGCGGTCCAGAGTTTTAGTATTTCCGTAGAAAAACTCCGGCTTCAGATGCGGAACATTTCGCCGGGCCCAATATGTTTGTTGCCGCTTCACGTATAGGTAAACGATAACAGCCACCATGGCCGTGGCCATGATTATTTCCACAACCACCATCGCCTAATGTTTGGGTTCTAGTTTGCAGTGAACGAAAATTCGTTATATTTTCTCTCAATTTTTTCGCTTCGATTACAAACCGAGAACTGATTGGTGACTAGGGATCTCATGCTTGTGGACTTTATATTTATAGACCGTTGGGTGTTTGCCGCGCATTGACTTATCCTTGGGGTTGTGTATTGAGCAGCGCAACGATGACTAGGCAGTTTTCAGAGGATTGTTTACACCGTTATGTTTGAAAGAACACGCATATTTATACACTAGCTTTCCGATTGGCGAATTCGGAGTTGTTTTCCTCGATTAATGTTGGATTACAGGTTGGTGTTGGTTTAGCGCATGGATAGATTTGGCGCACATGTAAATATGTTTTAAAAACCCATCCACTAAATCTACATGGTCCACAACATAAGATTGATTTTCTTGCTGTGATAGAACCAGATTAAGGCGCTGTGATAGAACCGGATTAAGGCGCTGGTCTCATAGAAGAATCAATATTTTCAACCCCCTCGTTGTAATGAGAAGGACCGTAATGTGGTTACACCAATAAAGCTTTTTGATGTACCACCTACACCGAAGCAAACACCACAAAAAATGTTAAAGTAGTTCTAATCGAAAGCGGTAGCAGTAGATACTCATTTCGTATTCCTTTCGCTCTTTGTTGTTTTTTTTTACTAAAAATAACAGTTTATTTACTTCCTTGTTTACACGGAAGTGGGGATTCAACTTAAATTACGACTAGAATTAATACTGGTTTGTTGCGCCTAAGTATCTCCTTGCTCTTAGCTTTAGCGTGTAGGATTAATAACGAGGGTGTCACAAACTGTAGATTAAATCTAGACTTAAAAGCGGCTTGTGCCGAAGGACGCATCTCATATTACCATCGCACTGTGGAATAACTAAACTAAAAAGTTGGCTTAAATTTTTTTCGCCATTCTATGTATTGTTTTGTATTTATATTTATATTTATATTTATATTTATATTTATATTTATATTTATATTTATATTTATATTTATATTTATATTTATATTTATATTTATATTTATATTTATATTTATATTTATATTTATATTTATATTTATATTTATATTTATATTTATATTTATATTTATATTTATATTTATATTTATATTTATATTTATATTTATATTTATATTTATATTTATATTTATATTTATATTTATATTTATATTTATATTTATATTTATATTTATATTTATATTTATATTTATATTTATTTTTAAAGAAAACTTAAATAATTGTTGCTTAAATAAAAATAAAGGCTTCTTGCCTTAGCCTTCCTTAAATAACTTCCTGTCGATAACATTTCGTGGATAAAGGGCGGGCTCTTCTCCCCACCTATTGGGAATGCTCTACAACACAATGGCTTTCTTTACGGTTGACTCATGAGATCTAAACATTGGAAGGCGATTCTTAAACACTCCCGTGGACCGTATAAGCGAAGTGATTACTCTCGAGTAAGCGAACTGCCCAACCTTTCTCCTACAGTTTAGCTGACTATGATCAATGTACAAAGATTGAACAAGTAGTAATGTAAGAGCAGGCCATTGCAATAAAACGGTTGTTTTGCTACAATAGGTGGTAGTAACACATCATCATCATCATCATCATCATCATATGGCGTCTGAGTTGCTTTTCAGACTTCTTGCCTTGGCCTTCCTGCCCTTCTGGTGGGGTAGGAACGAGATGGGATGTACTCGGCCGTTTTTGCGTTCCAGATATAGATTCGATTTGTTTCACCCATTGATGTGTCCGATCTTTGGAATCATTGCTATGTTCTGAATAACCAATGGACGACGTGTCACTGTTTACTTGTTCCAACTCTTTTAGCTGTCCGTATTTTTTATCCAAAAAGTCCTTCTTCGCCTGGCGAGCTTGTTCTGCCAGCTTTTGCTGAAGCTTTCTTTCGAATCTTCTTCCCCCAGTCAACGATTTCAGTTCTAGGTCTTTACAGTGCTCCCCTCTGAAGGATCCCTTCGATGATTTCCTGCTTGTTACTCTAGCAAGATGAAGCCTTTTGTCGTCATCGTTGATGACGGAGTCCTCTGAGGATTTCTTAGCCATTTTGCAGTTCTCTCAACTCCAGTCATCGTGCTCTACTGTTTGGTCTAGATTGACACACGTAAAGTGGAACCACTTTACACAATCGTTGCACTGAACCATGAGCATACCGTCCGGTTGCGTTGGTTTTTCGAAAAAAAGATAGGTCAGTCGTTTGGGGGTACCATAGGACATTACTGAACGTCTCACAGCTAATCAACCACGTGAGCTGGAATGAACAGCTTCAATTCCACATTCTGGCGACGACGAGAACACCGAAGAAGTCATTCGCAAGTACAAAGCCAGATGCAGCTGTTGAAACATGTTTTTTCAACATTTCCTTACGCTTCATGATTTTTCACATCATTTGCCACATCTCATTTTCTAACCTGAATGACGTCAATTTAATTTTTAAATAATCTGCTGTATTGTTTTTTGTTGGAGACCAGCCACTGCGACCAGCATTTAGATCTATTGTGATAGGCCCCTTCCTTGATCTAAGTGTGCTACTCAGATGTTTCACTTGCAGATCCACAGACGCGGCATGTATCGTTTGTAAGCACACCAATTTTCTTAAGATGATATTTACTCGGACAGTGTCCGGAAAGTAGTCCTGTCAGGATGCTTAGCTCTTTTTTGTTTAGTTTAAGTAACTCCAGGCTTTTTTCTCGTAGAGTGAGATAAATTTCTTGGATTGTCGTAATCCAGGTGTGATACTCCAATTGTTCTTTATAGCTGCGATTTTAAACTTTTTCAGTTCCATTTTGAGGGCACTCGATGAGACTCCACAGAATGGTTTTGGACTGGTAAAATTAATGGAAGATCCTCTTCTTGCGAACTCATCGGCTTTTTCGTTCCCTGCAACTCCACAATGTCCTGGAACCCAGCATTAATTAACATTTTTCTTCGCCAATTATCGGAGTGCAAGAATACACTCCCATACTAGTTTCGAACGATATGTAGGAGCCCTTCACGCGTTGAGCGTAGACTGAGAAAATACAGATACTTGCGTAACGGTATTTTCTTTTCAGACATACGTAAGTACAATGACGAAGTTATTTATAGGATGTCCTGTTAAATTTCCAGATAATAATTGTTTATGATGACTTATTTACAATGCGCTTTTCTCCGCCTCAAGTTGTATCACCTGATGTAGCGGAAGGAGATGAAACATTGCATCTAATGCTTTCGATGGAGTACTTGGCGTGGCATCGGTTATCGCTCCACAAGCAAGCCTTTGAGTTTACC
Organism: Topomyia yanbarensis; assembly: GCF_030247195.1. Taxonomy (NCBI): domain Eukaryota; kingdom Metazoa; phylum Arthropoda; class Insecta; order Diptera; family Culicidae; genus Topomyia; species Topomyia yanbarensis. Next base: position 15,259,396 of record NC_080671.1, read on the forward strand.
TACCTTTTTTGAGTTGATGCCTCTTTTGTTTTAGGACACCAAACCAGCGAGGCATATGGTATTCTTGGTTTGACTGTTGTAGAGTATAATCATTGAACCATACTTGGTCTGATTCCCCATTTTTAATCAATTGTTCTACTAGTTGCCTTGCTTATGACCTGCTCAATGTGCGCATTCCAGTTTAGTTTTTTATCGAGTACCAATCCTAGATATTTTACCTTCGAGGACATTTCAATTACTGTTCCGTTGAGCAAAAGTGTTGATATGGAATATTTCCTTTTTTGAGTAAATGGAATTATGATTGTTTTGGAGGGATTTATGTTCAGGCGCTCCTTTTTAAATCACTTCGAAATGAAGTTCAGTGCAAATTGTATTCTATTTGAGATAACATAATCACATTTTCCCCTCACGAGGATTACAACATCATCTGCAAATCCAATCACTTCGTATCCCATTTCAGTTATTGATTTCAATAGCTCGTCTACAAGTAATGACCACAATAAGGGTGATAGAACTCCGCCTTGAGGACATCCCTTATTTGTTTTCATAATCAGTGCCGTGTTTCCAAGCGTGCTAGCTATTTCACAGTTTGTAAGCATTGAGTTGATCCAATTTATTGTGTAAATGTCAAACCCATGTTTTCTCATAGCATTCCGCATTGAACTATGAGATGCATTGTCTAAAGCTCCTTCTATGTCTAAAAAAGCCGCAAGTGAGATTTCTTTTGTTTCAATAGAATTCTCTAGTTTTCCAACCAACATATGAAATGCATCTATTGTTGATTTGTTGCTTTAATATGCGAATTGAAATGCGCTTAGTGGAGAGTCATTCAAGTACTCTGCTTTAATGTGTAAGTCAATCATTTTCTTCATTATTTTCAGAAATATGGAGGTTGGGCTGATTGACCTAAAAGATTTTGGAAGTTATGTATCGCGCTTACCCGATTTTGGTATAAATATTACCCTTGTTTCACTTCAGTTTGTAGGTATATAGTTTAGTATTAGACTTGCCGTAAACATTTTCGTCAGGTATGGAATGATATGCTGTTTGCTTTGGCAGTATTTCGTCCATCCCCGGCGATTTGAATAGTCCAAAGGCGTCGATCGCTCATTCCACCTACCTAACCCGTTTGTATGATATTTTGAAAGAGTTTTTTTTGTAGTCTTGCAACGACGGGAGTTTGTTCAACCCGCTCGCACATCAGCCTCCAACTCTTTCTACGCGATTTCCTAATTTCTACATTATACGCCAAAATAGACTTATTATACTCATCATATTAATTCCTTCAAATAAAAGTTGAACCGGTGATTTTCTAGGCGTGTACATTATTTCATTTAACCCCGAATATAGTACCCCAGATTTTAAAAATATCGAAGAAAAGGACCTTCGCCGTATTGTACTTAGCTAGAAAAATATTTTGCCAAGCAGAAAACTATTACTACCAAAACGTTTTCAATTATATAACCTTTTCAACGAGTGCTTATTTGTCAAAATCAGTGCAAAAATACTATCACACGAGCTCGCCAAGGAAAACTGACCTACTTGACTCACTCTACTCTACCTAAATATTAGATTGTTAGTTCCAAGTTGTTGTTACGGGTTCTGGTGTGCGGTCACAAAGCAAATTCCGATTCAATAAATTTCGCTAAAATGTCTGTCAAACAACTTACATTTGCAGTTCTAGGTCACTGACAGCCAACCGAACTTCTGTTGGCTACATTGATCACCATAAACGGTTCCGGGAGTGCCCCGGAAAATTGACCACCTAACAAAATTAACAAACTCACATCAGTTTTCCCGGAAATGGTTGGGCCGATTTTGGCAAACTTAGTTCCAAATGATAGCTATAGGGTTCAGGAAATATAGACCGTCTCGTCCGGTCACATATGAAATTCCCATATAAGCCGGAACTGAAATTTGAAAATCACTTAAGATTAAGAAATAATTGAAATATATTGTCCACTATCGATAATTCCGGAAGTCCCGGGTTCCGGACATATTCCAGAACTAAAGCAACTTCGATGACGACTGAAGCAATTTTCACTAACCTAGTCTCAAATGGAAGATATAATATGCAGTTTGGTTTGAACCATCCATCCATCTCTCCCCCTCGTTTCTCTTAACCGCCCCTCTCCGCTTCGCAAACCAACATCACGCTCGCATACCCTTCATCCATCCAGGTTACCAAAATAAGTTAGGTGGTTTCTGATGTATACTCCCCCTCCCACTAATTATCCCCCTACCCTCCCCCACTATCACGAATTTCAAAATATGTTAACATGAAGACGACATAGAACTAACGCTGATTTTTTATTGATTCAAGTGTGTCAGCGTCGACCTGTTGCTTATCAGTTTCGTGCCAGTCGTGGACTTATATATATACTTATCAAGTGTAATAAGAATGTAATAGACATTTCCACAATATTATATTGAACGTAACCAGGTATTAAATCATAGTTTAGATCAATGAGAAAGGCACAATAGCACCACTAGAAGAATTAAAACAGGTTTTTAAATTTAATATTACCGTGGCTGTTTTTTTCCTTTTACAAAATTTTAGAACTCGAATAATGATTTCTTTTCTAGTATACAGTTATCATGTCATATATAATGAAAATTTAATAAATATATTTGAAAGCTTTTAATGAATATAAACAACGAAAAAATTCTCGTGTTCATTGTTGAGAAAGGCACATTTGCACCACTAGGTGGATTCAAACAGGTTTTTTTTTCATATAACCTTGTCCACTCTAATCTACATGTCTGTTTATATAGTTGAGATTGCCGGTGTGGTCATCGATTCGAATTGATCCAGCGTATTGTGAAGGTGTTAATTGTTTCTCCACTGATATTTGAATGGTAATGGAACAATACGGGACAAAATTCTATGTCCCTTGAATTATAGGTTAGGTAATGTTTAACGGTACAACCGGGAAGTTGGAGTTGAGAATCATGAGCGTGAAATACCTTAAAAGACTTTTTTAGTACTCGTTTGCGCAGATATACTAAAGAGAGCTACGCCACTCACCACGACAATTTATTACACGCTCTTGGCTCAAGGAGAGTGCGACTCCGACGGATCCCATGTGGGGAAATCTGTTACTGTTCATAAAAACTGTAGTCAGATGAGATTCTTTGTAAAGGTTAAATATTTTCTCTTGAGATGTTTCCATATATAAGAGCTCGAGAAAATGCTAACACAGAGTAGAATCAAACAGCTCCTGGTCTTGGAAATTTGAGATCCACAATTTGCAGCGCTTCCGAATTTCAACCACTTAGTGCAGGGTTGGTTGAGTTACGGCAACTTTGTACGGCATCCGGTTGATCTTTGTTACAGCTTTAATAGGGTCGCTTGCGTTACTGCGCGTGACCACTGTTTTGATCCGTTTGTGTTGTTATGAAATTATAAAAACGACTGATGAATGATTTGCAATAATTTTCGCTGCATTTTCAATTTGAAGTCTTTGCAGTTGGATGTTTTTGTCATGCAACGTTCGTTGTTTATTCTTCGATTTAGATTTGATGACAACGTCATAAAATGTGAATAAAGGGGAATAACTAGGACTGACAGGGCTAACTATTTTAGTTCGACTTTCGAACGGTAATTTAGTGTGTACTTGAAAAAGGCACTCTTATTCTAACTCATTTTTAACTGATTCAAACTTATTTTACTATGCCAACTCGGCCAACCGCACACTACGGGCCTGTGTATGTCCCCCAGATAAATTTATAAGGAACTATAGTATCTTCAGCAAAGTTATTTCAGATCAACTGTTCTACAAGGTTGCAAATGAAAAAAATATTGTTTTTATTGATGAATAAAAAAATTAAGGTGCTAACCGAATCAGATACTATATCAGATTTAATGATACTTTCCTGAAGTCTAAGCACGAATTATCATCGAGAGTCTGTAGATGCGTTTGACTATCTTTTTCGGGTTTGGGATCGCTGTGCGACGATCACCTCATCTAAAATAGATCTTGGAATACCTCTTCGTGGCTCGCAAGTGATGTGATGGTGAGAATAGGACCCCAAATTACCATTGGAAATAAAGATAAAACCAAATGAATCCAAAACCTGGTTAACTATTCTTATAATGATGATTAATTGATCAGAAATCCTTAAAGACGGCGCTTTTAGTTTTATTTTTGTACAGAAGTAAACAGGCAAAAAGGTCACACATTAAGGTCTAAGTGCTGTCGATAAAATATTATTAGTATTAATAAATAATTAGTGCATCTAAGTACTACATTCTAGTATGCCAACTTCTGCCCGAAATATTAGGGAGCATCAAAAATGAGCTAACACGTCGCAGTAAAGCATTACAGTAAGATTCCGTTTTTGGCACGTTCCGTTTTTGACATGTTCCCTTTTTGGCACACTCCGATTTTGGCAACAAATGGGTTCCGTTTTTTGGCAACATTTTTATTGGTCATAACAAGTCTTTTAGAAATGTGCAAAATATATTTTTGTATCAATTTATATCACATTTGACTTCATTTCCAAACATGGGAGTCATATTAACCCTCAAAGGCGCAAATCAATTTTTATTAATATTGTCAAAATTGTCACATAGCTTCAATACATTACTGTGATAATTTTAAGATGTTTTTCACAATGTTGTTTGAAAACATTGTTATGTATTTAAGGGTTACCTATATTTTACACTATACGTGTTTTATTTAATCATTACAGTAAGTGTAGAGATGCATTATTTATGCAGGGGAATGTGTTCGGTTGTCGGAATATTTTGTTTTTGGCTCACAACATTGCTCCAAATAAACAATATATGGGAATAAGCATACCAATAGAAAGCTAGGGGCCTTAGCTAATAACTTATCGAAGAATTTTATTTCATTTATCAACTTATAAAAAGTTATTAACAATTTAGTAAAATGATAACCGTTTACCATTTTGAAAAATGTGGTCGATTGTCGGCACCCTAAAAAAAATTACTAAAAATGGAAAAATATGAATAATGATCATCACGATTCAAAGGGAAATGGAAATTTATTCAGTTTAATACCCATCAAAGGAATTATGAACATCATTCCTCATCAGAACCACAATATGTGTATGTGAAAAACTAGTGCGAATATTACGCACTGCTAATGCACTGACGGATCGCATTCACTGCCATTAAGTTAGTTTCAGACACTCCAGTTTTTTACCAAAGCTTCAGACAAATCAGATAGAAGTCAGTCAAAACGGGAGGGGGACTACAGGGTAACCCCGAGCCCCCCCCCCCCCACCAAATTATCTGGTCGTGGCAATCTGGTATATACGGTGCTACCTAGCGATGAAAACACGACCAGGTGGGTTTTCTTCATGTAAATGTAAAACGCTAAACCGGAAGTCGCCTTCCTGATTTTCAGAATGGTGCCAAAGATCGATCTCTGGTATCTATTCGTAAAGCCCGTTCCAAAATACCTATATTGATTAGGTTATTGAGAGCATTTGCCACAAAAAATTGGGTGCCGACAACCGATTTTAGTAACCTTTTTGAAAACTGTCAAAAGAAAACTTGTGGCGAACATTTCGGCGCCATTCAACGTTGAATCACAAAATAGAATAAATTCACATCGTAAATATTCAATGCGCATACTTTTTCGATCGATTTACTTCTTTCTATAACACTAAGCAAATCATCATAAAAAATTTTGAGTAGAGTTTCACTTGTTCAAAAAATATATTGGTTGTAGAACGGAAATTCGAGTCTGCTTCAGCAATCGGCACAAAAAGATCGCGCTAATATATAACACAAATAATATTTATCAGAATGTCCATATCCAATTCTTGAAACATTTTTGAAGTCGTAAATTGAAAATCCAAACATTAAAAATAAGGTTCCATTTTTGGCACGGTTCCGGTTTTGGAAATTGAAAAAAATAAAATTGTTGCCAAAAACGGAATGCTACTGTATAATTAAATCGTGTCTGTGGCAAAACTGTACCATTGTACTGATTTTTTATTTGTCTTAAACATTACATGTACCTCAAACTAAACTGGTTAAAATGGAATTCGAAATGGGGTTCAATGAAAAACACTTCATATTTCCGAAATTTACAAATAAAAAATACGGTTCTTTGAGAAGAGTTTCGTAATTTGAGCAGTACTAAAACTTTGCTTCCCCGCGTAAATAAACTTGGGTGTACTATCAATGTCTAAACCCCAGATGAAGGTGATTAAAAACAGGAAAAGAGCATTACATTACTAAATATTAAAATTTTATTTAAAAAACTTTGGCTTTTACTGAAAATATAATTTTGTCCTTATACTTATTTTACGCGAAAGATTTTTCATTTGTTTTTTAATCCTAAACTATAACTAGATATTCACAACCATTGTATTGCTTGTGTAGTTCCATGTTTGTAACAGCTAATTTAAGAATTGCAATACTCCTAAGAAATTTGTCCTTATAGCATTTTTCCATACTGTAGGTGGTCTCTATTGTATATTCTTGTACGCTTGTAAACTGCTTCGATTGTCTAGGGTCCGTTTGTTTACATCTGAATAACAAGGATTGAAGCTATTCAAACCGTACGAAGATCGCTGTTTTTTGCTCGAAATGAATACTCTCCAGCAACGTGCTCTCGACACATAAATTTGTTAAACCATAACAAACCACAGACAACACCTGTATGAATCTCAAAGAGACAGATATGTGTTGATTTTATAATCTATGCACGATTTCACTCATTGATTTTTTTGGAATTTACACATTCTTCAATATTGTTCGTGATCTTCTCTATTGACGGTATTAGATCATGAAGCATTTGGAAGTATGAATATGAAGAACAAACATCACTTCCTTACAATATTTTTATAACATACAGTTGACGTATCAACAAGTCACATAGTGACGAAATGATCAACAAATTTTCGCCACTTTTAACGGCAGCCCACCTTCTGGAGTAAGAATTATACTTTTTATATCAAAGTTGACCGGGACCTTGCACTGATCTCCGATATCAAACTTGAAGTTTTTCAGCAGGTATATAAGACCAACTTTAGCCTGCAACATTCCGAACCGAAGACCGATACAGATTCGAGGACCTTCTCCGAATGGTGTCCAAGCACACGAATGTCTCTTCTGCACCTGCTCAGGACTAAAGCGTTCCGGGTCGAATCGCTCTGGATCCGGAAACTCTGCTGGATCGTGATGGATTCCGTAAACCGGAATGAAAACTTTTGTCCCGGCTTCGATGATGATTTTTGTATCCGGCACCTGGTAGTCTTTTGTAGCTTCGCGGAAATGAACCGGTACCGGTGGATACTTACGAAGAGCCTCTGAAAATGCATCCAAAGTATGAGTTTAATTATTCGTGCTAGTTATAAATAGATCAACAAAACTCACCGTTTAATATTTTATCAAGATATGTCATATCATTGACACACTCGTACGTTATTTCACCACCATGTTTAGCTAAAACGTCCATAACATGTTGACGACCCTTCTGCTGTATGCTCTGATTCTGCGACAGTTCGTACAGCGTCCAGGTGAGCAGAGTTGAACTTGTCTCGAATCCGGCTACATAAAACAAAAAGCACTGTGCCGCTAATTCGTTAAACGACAACAGACCTTCTCCACTTTTACTTTCTTCTGGATTTCTCATCTGAATCAGCAAGTCCATAAAATCGTTTCTCTTAACATTGTTCTTCAATCTGTAGTCGATGGTTTCGCGTACGACATTCAAGAAAAAGTCCGCCACATCCTTATCGATCGCCCTAACGCCAGCTTTCTTCGCCAACTCGGGTGCTGCATTATGAAACACATTTTTGACCTGACCCCGCTGATCTTCCACAAACTTCCTTCCCATCACTCGGAATTGCGCGTCCGGATCCTTCATTGAGTTACACTCAATTCCGAAGGCACACATTCCAATGACATCCGTTGTGAAACGAGCCAGTAGATCCTTTATTTCAAGCTCACTTTCATGTACCACTTTTTCTTCCAAAAAATCATTGAACTGCTTTCCCGCCGCTACAATCGTGTTAAACATCATCTTCATCTTCCCGGAAGTGAACGTAGGTGACAGCTTCTGTCTCAGGGATCTCCACTTGCTGCCAGACACATTGAACATGTGCGCCGATAACGGATCGTGTATTTCATTATAATAAAATCCTCGATCGGTGAAGTGCTGAAAGTCCTTTATCAAAATACTCTTCACCAGTTCCAAATCTGTCACCACGGCCACCGGTTTGGCATACATGTAGACCCCAGCGAGCGGACCGGATTTTTTCAGCTCATTGTAGAACCGTGCGAATATCATTCCAAGCGGTTCGGTGTGGTCCAGACTTTTGGTGTTTCCGTAGAAAAACTCCGGCTTCAGGTGCGGAACATTCCGCCGGGCCCAATAGGTTTGTTGACGCTTCACGTATAGGTAAACGATAACAGCCACCATGGCCGCGGCCATAATTACTTCCACAACCACCATTTCCTAATCTTTGAGTTATAGTTTGCGGTCAAAAAAATTTGTTTTATTTTCTCGCGGTGTTATATATTTTGATTATCAACGCGTTGGTGCGAATAATTCGAGGACTGATTTGTTACTAGGAATCTCATGCTCGCGGACCTCATATTTATAGGACGTTGTGAGTATATCTCGCAAAGAGCTTTCATATAGATTGTGAATTCCTCAAAGCAACGATGACTGGGCTTTTTCCGCGGTTTTGTTGACACCGTTATGTTTTGAAAAGACGCATGGAAGGCAGGTTGATGATTGGCGAATTCTGTGTTGTTTTTCTCGAATCATGATGGCTTATAGGTTGGTGTTAGTTTGGCACGTGAAATCAGTAGTGTAGCCAGAGGTTTAGCTTGGAAAGGAAAGAAAACAGGTAACACGAGATTTGCACGTTTGTTCGGTTACAGCCAGATTGAGGTGGTTGTCTCGTAAACCTGCCTTCGCATAGCATACTGTCAGAGACGCAAGAAGCTAGGAATAGCAGTTCGCTAGGGCAAACACCTTTCGATCAAATCTAAACAAAACATGCCATCGCAACATTGAACGATTCGAAGAAAAATTGAATTAAGGTTGGGTAATGTCTGAGACATACTCGAAGAGATGTAGAATACATTGGAAGCGGGTAATTCAAATCCTGAACAAATGATCCGAACCATGTCCCCATGGCTCGTATAAACAGTATAAATTAGCAATCAAACTTTCATCGATTATCTGAAGATTGCTAAGAAGTTGTTATATGTGACAAAAAGTTTCCCTATTATCGAAATGATCTTTCATTTGATTCGTTCGGGTGATGTTAATGAATGTGATCTAATTAAATTAAAGTCCAAACTAAATTAAAATTAAATTAAATCAATCGTTCGCGAAAAGATCAATTATCGCCACAAAATTCATATTAGCGGAAGCGCGTAAAATGTGATACCATTTAACGTTTAAAACGTTCGTTTGTTTAAAACGCACTTGCCATCAAGCTGCCGGTCTGACACCAGGCCCGACGAGAGGGGGGGTCAGGGGGGGGCAACTACCCTGGGGCCCGGGTCTATTTTGGGGGCCCGCATTTTTAACTGAATTAAATTTATTTTAATTTAATTGATGAAGTTTATTGTTTCTGTCGACACTGCAAATATATTACAATCAACTACTTCAACTTTAGCGGCATTAATTGGGTTCGCAATAATACATCATTTCTGTACCCAGACTCATCACACTCATCAACTAACACGTGTATCACTCAGCTACTCGACGGTTACAGCACCGCGGGGCTAGTTCAACTATGTGACGTCACTAATGACAACAACTGTATTTTGGATCTTTGCTTTGGAAGCCAGGAGCTCTCCGATCACTTTGCCGTTTGTCGTGCTCCAGCTCCTCTCGTTAAACTATGCCAACACCACCCTGCTCTTCATTGTTTTCTCCGAAAATGTGTACCTTGTACATTCGAAGATACCACTGAGAAGCTGACATATGCCTATCGCAAGACAGATTTTCGAGGAATGCACCTTTTCTTGTCTCGTATCAATTGGAATGAAATCTTGCCACAATCTGATTCAAACGCAGCGGCTGAAATTGTTTCGAACGTACTGATTTATGCTATCGACCAGTTTACTCCTAAAAAACTCAATCATGGCTGTGAATATCCTCCATGGTCGAATCGTACACTAAAAAAGTTTAAATCGGCCAAAAGGTCAGCTCTAAAAAAGTTTTCGAAATACCGAACCGATATGCTAAAGAATCAGAATCTTCTTAAATCATTGTTACAAGAGACTTAATAAGTCTCTCTTCAATTCCTACCTTCATCGTATTCAGAGCCACCTTCGTAACAATCCAAAAAAGTTTTGGAATTACGTTAATGAACAGAGGCGTGAGTCAGGTTTACCCACTTCTATGTCGCTGGGTGATTTAGAAGCGACTTCATTGCCGGACATCTGTGAGTTATTTCGCCAACAATTCAGCTGTGTTTTTGCCAATGATACTCTTAATAATCAACAAGTCTCCGCAGCAGCCGACAACATTCCCCGTAGGACTAGTATTGGACCTAATTTCACGATATCTTCCGATATTGTACAAAAAGCTTGCATAAAACTCAAGTGTTCTAACACTCTTGGACCTGACGGAATCCCATCATCTATCATTAAAAAATGCTCGTCGTCGCTTTGCCTACCTCTGTCCGTCGTTTTCAATATATCGTTAAGTTCCGGAGTGTTTCCTACCATCTGGAAATCATCTTACGTTTTTCCGGTTTATAAAAAAGGATCCAAAAGCGAAGTTCCCAATCACCGAGGAATCGCATCTTTATGTGCACTATCGAAATTATTGGAGCTCATCGTTCTCGAGTTTTTGACACATTGTTGTTCTAGATACATATCAGAAACCCAACACGGTTTCATTCCCAGGCGATCTACTTGCACTAATTTAGTAGCCTACACCTCATTTATCGCTCGCTCGCTACAGGATCGATTGCAGGCTGATGCAATATACACCGATCTGTCGGCCGCCTTCAATAAAATCAACCAATAATGGCTTCGATCTTACTTGTCAGGCCGTAAAATGTCTGTTAAAATCGGGAATCATTTATCCTCATCCTTCGACGTAACGTCCGGCGTACCTCAAGGCAGCCATATCGGTCCTTATATTTTCCTTCTATACATAAACGATCTGGATTCATTGATTAAGTGCTTCAAGGTGTCTTATGCCGATGATTATAAGTTATTCCATATAGTTAAAAGTTACTCTGATGCTTTGTTTTTGCAATCTCAGTTAGACATTTTCGCTAATTGGTGCATGACTAACAGGATGGTTTTGAATGCCTCGAAGTGTTCTGTGATTACGTTTGCACGAAAACGCTCCATCGTAACATTCGACTACACTATCTTGCAAAACAAATTAAAAAGAGAAACTACAGTGAAAGATTTAGCGGGTCTTGTGGATTCAAAGCTTACATTTAAGGATCACATTGCTTTTATCTCGTCTAAGGCTTCGCGTAATCTAGGAGTTATTTTTAGGGTTACTAAGCATTTCACTAACGTACAGTGCTTAAAAACGTTGTACTGCTCGCTCGTTCGTTCCACACTGGAATACGCCGCCGTTGTTTGGGCTCCTTTCTAGAAGAACAGCATTCAACGCATCGAGAGTATTGAGCGTAAATTTGTGCGTTTTGCGCTGCGCCACCTGCCTTGGAGCGATCCCTACAATCTGCCCAGATACGAAGATCGTTGCAACCTCATTGGTCTTGAAACACTGTCTTTGCGCCGCAATGTGACCAAAGCGTCTTTTGTCTCTGATCTGTTATTGTCTCGCATTGACTGCCCTGATTTACTCCGTCTTCTCAACATTGATATTCGCCTCCGAAACCTTCGTTCCTACTCTTTTGTCCGTCTTCCAGTGTCTCGTACTAATTATGGCAAAAATGAACCCGTCAGTAGCATGTGTAGAGTGTTCAATCAATGTTACAATGTCTTTGACTTCAATTTGTCTCGCACTTCTTTAAAAAAATTGTTTTCGCGCACCCTTTCCCAAACCTGATAGTGTTAGCCAATTATTTATGTTAATGTTAATACTTTACCTATGTAAGATAGAGTTTAAGAAGTGTTTATTTTAAGCAGTGTTTAGTGTTAGTCATTGTATCATTTGGTTTGTTTGTTAAATGTTGATACCTAAAAGATAGAGGTTTTGTGCCTACGGGAGAAGGAGCTTTTGAAAATCCACTCCCGCGGGTTTTTCCCTCTCAATAATAATAACTACGTTCCAATCGTTCCGGTTTTCTGAAGTACGTGAACGTAACCCAATTAGATTCATTCAACAGTGCAATAGAACCATTCTGGTTTCATTTATCGCAAGTGTTTGTCAAAGTGTACAGTATGAAGTTGTTTACAATTTATCATATACTTAGCTAATGTTACTAATAAAAGTTGGATATTTTCGGAATGGGGTTGACGAGTAGTTGACGAAAATCAATGAATGAAGCCACTTTGAAAACCAAGATGGCGAATTCCAGTTAAGACATCTCTATAACCTAAAATATTGACATTTTCGAAAAAAGATAATCATAGAATAGATATAGGTATATTGATTTGTGATGCGGATGATATGATTATAGAAACCTTCTCTGAACCAGAAGACGCTATATTGGCCTTCAAAAGGGCATCGCTCATCTACTCGGCAAACCCGCTTAAAAATACCCTCATAGTTTATACAGATATTGTTTGAAATAGCTCCAAGGTACCATTTCTATCATCTACTCATTAAGCCCGTTTCAAAAATTCCCAGATTGTTAGGGTTATCGAGATTATTGTTCAATCTGAAGTCTCCATTCTGGATTTCAAAAAGGTGCCAAATATCCATTTTCATCATGTACTTGTTAAGCCCGTTCCGGAAATACCCATATTGTTAGGGTTATCGATAATGTTGCTCAACCAACGAATTTTGATAAGAATGTGAAGCGAATTTTTTACGATCTAAATCCCAAAAAACGAACTAATTCAATTTACGAACCCTTGGCTTGGTCCGTAAATAGAGGTTCCAGTGTACACATTTGATGCAGAAAAATGTGGGAATTGAACTAGATACTTATTCTACCTATTAGTATTCACCAAAAGTTGAAACTCTTTCTCTCACAACTCTCTGTCTCAGTCTTTCTAACAGCAGACTTCGCTGTTGGATCCCATTCATCGCATTCGGAATGTTTTCTCTCTGAATGTTGGCGCAAATGTAACAACTGATTCCAAAACCGATTTTACCATGTTCAGAAACCAATAAAGAAAATTCGTTCAGGTCATAGTGACAACTGCAATAGCTGCATCCAGTGCCTCAAAATCATCAACATGTACCAACAATAAGAAACAAGGCAGCATCGGTGGTGCGAAATTTTACATTCAGTTGCCTATTTCTGATGAATTCGCTGAATTCAATATTCAGTTTCAATGCTTCCCTCATTCATTCACTTCCAAACTGACTGAAATTTTATGCAGAATCGAATGGTTGAGTGCAGAGGAAATATAAATTCATTCACAAACCAAAGCATTCATTTGTTATTATGTGGACAGTTTGAAGGCAGAAGTTCTTTTACATTTTCGAGCATAACTGAACTGCATAATCTATATCTGGTGCACTTTTGCTTGATGATCTCAGAGCGGACGGACGAGGAAAACAAACAAACCTTCGATTCATCGCGGCGGGCATAAATAGAATTTTATTTCTCTTTCAAGCTCACGAAGGGTGGTCAATTTTTCTAAGCTCGGATTCTGAGCAGCATTAACGATGGTAGCATTAACGTGCGTCAAGGGAGCATGAACGATGGCGATATGGACTGTATGGCAATGTCGCAAAAAAGGTTTCCAATTGCAATGGCAAATCGGACGCAAGTCATTCTAATGGCCAGCCACAAACAAATATTCCTTTATTATTTTTATTTTTTCATCTATTACTTATTTAAAATACTGACGACTCTGGTAAGCTAACGCATTGAATCGTATCAAATAAACAATTTTCATAAAAAATAATTTAATTGAAACGGTTGCATTTGTATAGTTCCTCTAATCGATGTTGAAATAAGAAGTCATATATGGTACGGCCCGTCAGTACTTCGAACACCGGGGCCCGGCGCGGCTCTCGACGGCCCTGTCTGACACAACAAAAACCAACCAGTCAGTGATTTTTTCATTGCTTTAATGGCCCGTTCGCGGAGCGACGCACAGAAGAGCGTGAAACACCGATTGTTTGATATGACAACTATCTCGTGCGGCACGTGTATCTTGAAGAGATCATCAGCAAACGATCGTGCCGATATCAATACCGCCAGCACAGGTGCTCTTAACCTTCTTTAGGTGTTTGAACTTTCAGAATGCGATAACTTTTTAAGTTTTGCACCTAGCAGTTTGGAATTTCTTGGCTTCACTTCTTTCATGGAAAGCAACGATTTATCATAGGGTTCAAATTTTTCGGATATTCGTGAAGGGCTGTGCAAAAAAAAATTACGAATAAGGTGTTAGCGAGTCATATATTGACCCGGATTTATAACTTAGTTTTAAGACAAATTTTCAGCCGAATCTATATGAACTTGTACCCAAATTGTTTGTTAGAGGTTCCATTTTTGACCGTGTGGTATCCGGCGCGCGGGCTGAAACCTCTCGAAGTATTTCAGCCGAGAATTGACCCACTGGTTTCTGTTCCCATGTCCCATTCTCCTAACTAAGTCAGCCTAGAGTCCGTGTGGCATTCGGCGGGTTGAAGTATCTCAGCCAAGAATTGATCCATTGGGTTCCAGATCCCATGTCGTAAGAGGCGACTGAAAACAGAAGTCCTCGAGTCGAAGTGTTTCTCCATGCCGAGGACTGAATAGCTGGCATTTCTTTTATCCGACTTAAAACTCGTGATATTTATGTTATCACAGTCAATGTGACTGTTGATAACATAAACAGGAAATACGTCTATTGTTCGGCGTATAGTCGCCGCATAATGAATCATCACCTTTTGATGATTTCAAATACCCAACACATAATTTGAGGCAAAGCAGATATCAATTTGAGATGCTCCAAATTGATGGACTGTTTAACCTTTGCGTCCCCGTGATACTTTTCACTCATCAATTTAGGTGCTCAATTCACTCTAGTTTTAACAATTGTCAACGGATTTCAATCAAACCACTTGCAAACGATCGAGAATTCATTCAAGTTTCTTAGGCTGTATATGCTGGTCAGGTCAGATAACCGGTTCCGGATTTATACGGATATTCCGTGGGGTCTGTCCAAGGGTCATTTTAGCTATTTTCTTTAACTTTTCAACGTCTAGCTATAAATCTGGTATTATTATAGCCCATACATGATCAAAACTTATATACAAACCCTTTGAAGTCATTTTGGGATGGTAATGGCCACATCCTGGCATCCTGGAACCGGTTCCGGGGGACCTAGTAAATCCGAAATGCGCTATCTTTACCAAAAGGCATATCAAATATTACAAATTTTCATGAAAAATACACAACGATGCAAATTGCATGCTCATAGACTATTCCTGGACCCTTTCGAAAGCATCCGGGACATCCAAGAACCGATTCCGAGAGATTTCCTGGAACGGATTTCCGGAAACAGCAAGCCTTATCTATGAAAAAATTGAAAAAAAAACATGCCTGTCATGCGGCTCATCAAATTATGTCACCGTGATGATGGATGAACAATGTAATCTTGTTTTAGGTCATCTAGACATACGGGGATACTTTAGGACCGCATCCGGATATTCCGGAATCCGGTTCCTCGGACCAAACATTTTTGGTGAATATGCCTGTCATGCGGCACATCAAATTACATCAGTTTGATCATCTATGGACATTGCGATCACGTTGTATGTCATCCGGCCACAAGGGGACATTTTTGGACCGGTTCCGGAATTTCCGAAATCCGGTTCCTCGGACCAAACATTTTAGTAAATATGCCTGCCATGCGGCACATCAAATTCCATCAGTTTTTCAGATGATTTATGCACATTGCGATCACGTTGTATATCATATGGCCACAAAGAGACACTTTTCGATAGGTTCCGGATGTTCCGGAATTCGGTTCTTCAGACCAAAAAAAATAGATGAGGGATTTAAGCCAGGAAAAAGACATCAAAACATAAGTCGTCTGTTGCAACTGCAATACACCTGTTTGCAAGAAGCACGATACAGTACATAACATGCATTCAATGTGATCACTTGTTACAACCAGTAGCACTAGTGAGAAACTTTTTTTAAGTCATCAGCTCACCAATTTTCGTAACTAACTACAAGAAAAATCAGGGTGTTTTTGAAATAATAAAACCAAATTAATGTGCTGCATATCAAGCAGATGTTATTTGATGTACCTCATGTCCAACATATTCACCAAAAATGTTTTATCCGCTGAACCGGATTCTGAAATAACCGGAACTGGTCGAAATGTATACTCGTGTGCCCAGATGAGCTAAATCGAGATTGTATTTCTCATAGATCATCAAGCTGATGTAATTTGATGTGCCGCATGACAGGTATATTCACCAAAAATATTTGGTCCAAAGAACCGGACCACGGAATAACCGGAACCGGTCATAAAATGTCGCAGCCTTGTGGCCAGATGACAAACAACGTGATCACAATGTTCATAAATCATCAAACTGATGGAATTTGATGTGCCGTATGACAGGCATATTTACCAAAAATGTTTGTTCCGAAGAACCGGATTCCGGAACATCCGGAACCGGTCGAAAAGTGTCCCCTTGTGGCCGGATGACATACAACGTGATCACTAAGTGCATACATCATCAAACTGATGTAATTTGATGTGCCGCATGACATGCATATTCACCAAAAATGTTTGGTCCGAGGAACCGGATTCCGGAATATCCGGATGCGGTCCTAAAGTATCCCCGTATGTCTAGATGACCTAAAACAAGATTACATTGTTCATCCATCATCGGGTGACATAATTTGATGAGCCGCATGACAGGCATGTTTTTTTTCATTTTTTACATAGATAAGGCTTGCTGTTTCCGGAAATCCGTTCCAGGAAATCTCTCGGAATCGGTTCTTGGATGTCCCGGATGCTTTCGAAAGGGTCCAGGAATAGTCTATGAGCATGCAATTTGCATCGTTGTGTATTTTTCATGAAAATTTGTAATATTTGATATGCCTTTTGGTAAAGATAGCGCATTTCGGATTTACTAGGTCCCCCGGAACCGGTTCCAGGATGCCAGGATGTGGCCATTACCATCCCAAAATGACTTCAAAGGGTTTGTATATAAGTTTTGATCATATGGGCTATAGTTATACCAGATTTATAGCTAGACGTTGAAAAGTTAAAGAAAATATCTAAAATGACCCTCGGACAGACCCCACGGAATTTCCGTATAAATCCGGAACCGGTTATCTGACCTGACCACCATATACAGCTTAAGAAACATGAATGAATTCCCGATCGTTTGCAAGTAATTTGATTGAAATCCGTTGACAATTGTTAAAACTAAGCGAATTGAGCACCTAAATTGATGAGTGAAAATTATTACGGGGACTAGGGAATCGCAAAAAAAAATTTTTTTTGTATTCTCGAAGGCCCCCCCTCTCATATTGTGACAAATATCAAAGTAAGCTCAGATGCCAAATTTCACATCATTTGGAGAATTTTAGATCTCCGCCCACTTCGCTTGAATTTTTTTGAAATTGGTGCTATGGGAAAATGTGGAGGAAAAATACATTAAATGCTATAACTTTTGAACTAGCAATCAGAAAATTAAAATTTATACCTCTTTTGGAAGGGAATACTCTTAGTATTTGAATAAATATATTTTTGTTTCTAGGAAAATACGGGAAAGTGGGTACTGGGTCATTTTGGACCCAAAATCCCATATTTTTAATGATTTTTCTGCTCCGTGATACAAACCATACATATTTTGTAGTTTTACTAATCTGAAAAAATCTCAGAAATCGATCGAAAGCCTTTTGACCGTTGTCCGAATACAAGAAGTTGGGGTTATAGGGCTTTTTGTCATTCATATTAAATTTTATCATTTTCTCATGCATATATCTCTATTATTCTTGAAAAAAATTTCATAAAATTCTGAGTAATAAAACAAAAATAAAAATGTTAAAGGTAAAATTCAGAAACATCAAACTTTTTGATATTTACTCTACAAATCTCATTTTTTTCATTATTTGTCCTAATTCCTCAACTTCCCCTATTTTTCCATGAATGAAACTTTTCTCATGTGATCCCTAAGCATATTTTACACTAAAAATAGTAAATTAAATAAGAATTTTGTTGTTAAATGGAGTTAATATGTGCGATTGTATGATAAAAATGTGAAATCGACACTATATGTCAGATAATTTGATGTTCCTGAATTTTACCGGTAACAAATCTATTTTTGTTATAATCATAAGGGTTTTCCACGTTCAACAAGGTATAGTTTATGAAAATTGAGTGAAGAAAAATAGAGATATATTCATGAGAAAATGATGAAGTTTAATATGAATGACAAAAGCCCATATAACCCCAACTTCTCATATTCGGACAAAAGTCAACAAAGCTCCGATCGATTTTTGAGATTTTTTCACATTAGAAAAACTACAAAATATGTATGATTTGCATCACGGAGCAGAAAAATTATTAAAAATATGGGATTTCGGGGCCAAAATGACCTAGTATCCCACTTTCCCGTATTTTCTTAGAAACAAAAATATCTCCATTCAAATACTAAGAGTATTCTCTTCCAAAGGAGGTATAAATTGTAATTTTCTGATTGCTACTTCAAAAGTTATAGCATTTAATGTATTTTTCCTCTAAAAGGCCTGCGTTAAGCCAAACCGAGCTAAGCGCCATAATTTTTTTCGTGTATTTTTCGTACCAAAATTAATTTTTCGATAACTTATCATTTACATAGAAAGATAAAGAACACTGGCTTGCTTTCGTTTGCTATTTGGGTTCCCAAAACAACAGATATTAGAGTTCCTGGTGCTATATTGGATGCTGGAGCGATTTTAGATAAAGTACCTCAAAATGGCGCTTGTTCCTCTTTGGCTTAACACAGGCCATATTTTCCCATAGAACCAATTTCAAAAAAATTCAAGCGAAGTGGGCGGGGGTATAAAACTGTCCAAATGATGTGAAATTTGGCATCTGAGCTTACTTTGACATTTGTCACAATATGAGAGGAGGGGCCTTCGAGAATTCAAAAAAAAAATTTTTTGCATTGCCCTAACGGGGACGCAAAGGTTAAGCAGCACACATTTGCACATACTGTAGCAAATTGCATTTGCATGTAGCAAATCACAAAACATTTGCACGATCTGGCAGAGAAGAGGTGTTAGATGTAACTCTCTGTTCTGACTGTATTACGCATTAGTTGGCAAACTGGCTCGTACCCAACGAGCTTGCACGGTTGTTATCTGATCATAAATACATCGTCTTTGATCATTTAAACGCCTATATGTAGCAACCTCTTGCGGTTCTACTGTGTGATAATTCAATTTGACATAAGTGGTAGGAAAAAATGAATTTGATTGTGTGGACTTCGCTAGATTGTAAATTCCCACTCGTTTCGATGAAACCGTGCTCCTTCTAAATCCTTAAAAATGGGAAACAAATTGATCCAAATCAAAGAAAATAAGCACAACCGTAGAGGTGCTCTCTTCAACAATGCCTCAGCTCATTGTATTGAGTCTTCGAGTCTCAATACTTATCGAATGCAAGCAAGGTTGGAGAAAGGTCACTTTTAGATTGCGCTAAAGGATGATCTGTTAGAAGATCTTCGCGGGTGTCTCCTTTCAGTTTCAGTGACTTTGTCTAGGTATGGTATTGTTTTGTTCTCATCGGATAACGTACAAAGATGTATCTGGTTGAAATGGAAATTGGAGGAAATAAGTGAGGAGGCAGAGGACTTCCGTTTTATTGTCGAACCATATAGTCTTCACTAGAATAAGGTGTTGCTTTACATTCCGTGGAATCCCAAGGAATGTTTGAAGAGTACTGATGTTTTGATGAGGCTAGAGTTCCATAATCCTGGTTCGTGGGAAGTTTGCTGGGAAGTTCTGAAAACCAAGTTGCTTACAGAGAAAATACAGCAGCATTTTTGCAGTATAGATGACCGTTCTTTGGAATTTCCAGCGAAAAAGGGTTATAAACTCATCGAGAAGTGTCTTTATTCCCTTGGGAGTAAAGAATGCTTCCGTATTGTTTGTGTTTTGTGCTATTTTTCTTATCCCTAACTTTACCACTTCCCCAATCCTGCCCATCAGGGAAATGACGAAAAACCAAATCATGGCACAAAACCAAATCATGGCACAAATCTCCGATCTACAGGGGGAACGTGCCATTTGAGCCAGTCGCTACTGATTCCTGAATCATGATTGGAATTTCTTGGCTTCTTTTTCATGGAAAGCAACGATTTTCAACAAAGTTCAAAATTTTCGGATATTCCTGAAGGGCTGTACAAAAAATGTTACGAATAAGGTGTTAGCGGGTCATTTATTGACCCGGATTTCTAACTCAGGATTTCAGTTAATATCTGAAAAAAGCTTCTTGCACCATCAATACACGATGGTCTTGATTTGATTGTGAACTACATTGGAATGTACTCTCTCAAGATGTACACTATTATTATATAATCGTAAAATTCTAGCGGCAGTTGCAGCCATCTTGAGTGTACAATTCTGCCTGGTTATAACAGTGCCAGATCATCCAAGAATTTTACATTGCAAGTTGCCAAACTTTATTAGAGCAAATAGTTCTGATCAATAATCAGTACCGCAACGTTGACGGATGGTGAGGTAAACGGAATTTTCCGAAATTGCGCTACTGGAAAAATTTCGCAATCATTCAGCTCGAGTTCAATGGGACCAGAAAACGTGTTTGGGTCACCAGTAGTTTCATCTAAATGAATGAAAAGATGAAGGCAGGTAGGTAGTTCATTCATATGCATCAGACAGATAATTCATTGTTAGGATCGGATCATTTTCAAACAACCTTATAATACCGTCTAGTATTAACCCTTCTGTTGGACTGACATGTCCAACGTATTTACTACCTGGTTATGGCACGAAAGCTTATGGCTGAGCACAAGAGGCACGCTGATAGCATTTTACTTGAAATGAAATTAAAAACGGCGTTTATTCCCTTCACTTGTTGTTGATTTTATCGCTCGTTTACGCTTAAACTTGAAATTCGCTTCAGATAATCGAATCATCCGGATAATCGAATCAAAATAAATGCTTTTTTTCTTCATGAAATATATTTCTTATATGTTGAAAAACAGTATCTAAGGTACATGCATCAATGTTTGACTCATGGAACATTTTTTTATCAAACCGTTTTAATAACGAATATCGATCACTTTATATTCTATAAAGTGATAGTAAGAAAAATAAGTTAGGGGCCGTTCATATACTACGTGGACAGTTTAAGGGAGTGTAAGGGTACGGGAAAGTCCACGCTTGTTCATGGAGAGGGGGTGGGGGTATGACAGTTGTCCACGTGGACTCCTGAATATTTTTTCCTTTAATGGAATGTAGAAAAAATGTGTACTATCATCGACATAAGCGCTTGATTTTTTCCTTCCAATTTTTTTTCCAATAGTGAGAAACACTTAAATCGCACATGCTGTTTACTGACATCACACAATTTTGTTCTCAGAAATATTTTATCCAATCAGCTTTAATTTCGTCAATTTCTATTATTTTTTTGGATTTGATAACTTGTTTTACGACTCAATTCAACAAGTCATGTGTTACTTCCATTTTGCGCTATTATAATGGACGCAAAAATGTGTCAGACACAAAAAATTTAAAAACTTTTTTATAACTGATTTTGTTAATTTTTACAAAACTAAAAAAAAAAAAATTCTGTGGACAAAGCTTAAACGAAATATAATTTTTTAGGATAACATTCAGTATCAAAGTAGTCCAGGACAGATGAAAAATCCACAATTTTCTGGAATTTAAAACTTATGAAACTACCGGACAAAAATAAGAAAAGTCCACGAGGACATCGTGGGTAGGTAACCAAGGTATTTCTGTCCACGTGGTATATGAACGGCCCCATTATATAGCCGAGATATTTTATTTTAAAGTATTGTGTTCGATTGATTGGGATAGTTATGTACCCATCTCCGGCCGTTTCTGAGTTAACAAGGCGCGGCGCACCACGATGGCGCTTGTCTATGGAAAAATCATTGTTTAAAGAATTTACCGGTCCATTCTTGACGGTTTATATGTGTGTGAGCGTCTGTGAATGGTTTATTGTTTTTTTTGACGAGAAAATCGTACGAAGAAAGAATGCGTCGAACATGTTGAGAAGCGTATGGGAACAAGATTACGAAAACTGAAGAAAAAAAACAAAGGTATCGGTGGGAAAGGAAAGGGGAAGTTGACGGACAAATTATACGGCGAGCTAACAAAATTTTATGGGCTGACGATTCGGAGAACCTCAAATTCTGTAGAACTGTGCGAAATGCAATCTGGGCTTCCCTCGAACACTGCTCGTAATCGAACGAAAATCCCCAACACACAATGTGTTCACCCAGCGAGAACAGTTAGTGCAAGTGGCGTCAGGCTGAAGTAAAAGTAACTTTAGAAACTTTCGAACATCTGCGAAAGTCTATCATCTAATGATTTATTAGAAGGATGCTTATGAGCTCGCACCCAAAACAACAATGAGTCTCTGAATAGTGGAATCTGTTCCTTAGCGCCAAAACACAGGCCGGCAGGTGGTCAATGTTGTGACTTATTTGGCAGTCAGCATCTTCAACTAAGGATTTAAATCGATCTTACAAGTTATGGAGGTGATGCGAATTACCTTGGGAACTGAAGCTGAAAGATGTGCTACTCGACTCGACGGTGAACTTATAGCTCGTTCTGAACGCGAAGTGGGTGTCGCGGCAAAACAGTCCCAAATTCAACAGAGAGAGAGAGAGAGAGAGAGAGAGAGAGAGAAACATGTGCAAAGCCAAGAACATTTTCGTGATGAGGTAGGTGAGCAGATCCGGTATAGCAGATAATCTCTTAAGTTACTACAATCGAGTTATACATTGTACTTTAACTTTAAACGCGTTTTCCCAAAAGTGGTGTTTTAAGAGGTCAAGTAAGACTTTTCATAGAAGTACTGGTCCGATTTCAATATTTTTTTTTCCAATTGTTCAGAAAATATACCGCTATGTTTGGTCGAGAGGGATTTGCAAAATGTCAATTTGTTCCATTTTTATGGCCCCTAATAGGCCAAAATATACCGTATATATTGGAAATTTTCACAAATCGTTACATAACTTTTACAAATTATAAAATAAATTAGATTTTAGATTTTTCTTTTTCGTCTTTAGAAGAAAAATTGAAAAGTCAAAACATGTATCTTCAAAATAAAAAAAAGTTTCTAAATCCAATGAGTAGATTAGATGACTTTACAATTTATTCCCAAAAAAGTACTCAATTTTAGGCCTCGCGAGTAGAGGACCCCCTTAATGCTGGTTTCGGTAAATTCAAACAGAAATAACAACTGAATTTATGATTACGCCCAACTGGTTTGTATATAACAACAAAACTTTGGGAATCCTCTAATGGCCGATTTCTTCGCTCTCGCTTTATATTTAAACCAGGTTCACCAGTACGTTTAAATCTGGCTTAAGCGTAAAGCGAGGGTGAAGAAATCGGCCCTAAGAGAAGCAACACGCTAGATTCCACTGAGAAACCTAAAAATTCGTTTCAAAACCGTCCAAAACAGGTCCAATAATGGACGCCTGCTGAACGGTCTACTGGGCGTCGTTAAACGTTGGTCCAACGAAAAACCAGCATTGGACGATTTTTAAACATGGATTTCTAAGAGGATGATTTTGCACAGGTTACAAGTAAAAAAACTTTTTTACGCGCGACACCAAGGATCGTGCGTTGTTTAATCAGCAGCAGCATCATCATCGTCGTCATGCGCTATAGGGCTTTGGAGAGCCACTCAGAAACTAGATTCTTGGCAATTTTTAGCTATAAATATGTTCAAACGCAATGAGTGATTCATTTTGTTATACATCGTCGCACAATAAACTTTTTTCTCTTGTTTGCTTGGTGGAAACATCATCTAGAATCTTCATTTGGCCATTGTTCGGCGTTCTACGTAGCCGAGTCACTTAAAGGATGTTCAGTGCATCTACTTCGTAATGAATAATTAGCGCTGTTCTACAGTGAAGACCCTATTTTAGCAGTCCCCGTGTTTGTCCGCCTCCGAATTTGACAGCTTTTTGACCCGATTTTTTCAGCCACATTTAAGACAAAGTCTTGTGGTTTGATTCTCCTATGTTTCATGTAGGGATTAAAGCAAAAGCCTTTTACTTAAGTGTGCTTAGAATTTAAAATGTCGATGTTCTTAAAGTGATTAAAATGTTTCGATTTTTTAACTGATGCGACAATAGACTTCCGAATAATTGAGTGGGGTTTTATATCATACTTAGATCGTCCCAATCAATTTGAAACATATATGTTCAGATTTTGTCAATCGTCAATACATAATGGGGCTGACAAAATCGGTCATTATATTCATTCTAAAAATTGCAGAAAAAATCACAGATTTTAAAATTTTGTTCTTCCAGTAAGTATGACTGGCATCTACAGGCAATTATAGTTTGTAGCCAATCTAAAAATAAAATTTTATAGGACACTGCACTGATGCGCATAAAAGGAGCGTCACAATTCACTTGAATTTTCATTTACAGATTTTACAGAACATGTAAAAATGCGCTTTGGTCACAATTTTCCATTCAACCGAGTTCTACATCAAAAGAAACACAATATTTTATTTCACATGTCAAAACATGTAAAATTCCGTCAATAGACAGCAAAATACGTCAAAATGTTGTTTACGTTGGATGTAATTTTCATTTTTTCATTACAGACTGTTATTCAAATGATACACTATGATGTACAACAGTTTTGATTAATTCGCTTCACGCAAAGTTCTAAAAAAATACGCAAGAAAACTGTTTTTTTTCACGCTGGAACCCTTATCCCCCTTGATAAGTTTTGCGTTATTTTGATATTATGGTGGTACCAGTTGATATGGGAATTTGCTGTGTGATCGGATTCTTCAACCCGTAACTACGGAGCCGAAAGTCTGATCAATAGAAAATATTAATAACGACCGATGGGAGGGTAATACCTTACATTTCAGACTAAGTTTCTGCAAATCGGTTCAACCGTCTATGAGAAAAATTGATGAGATTGTTGGACACTTACACACCTACACACATACATTTTCCGATTTCGGCGAACTGAGTCGAATGGTACATGGCCATGTTCAGAGTGATTGCATAACCTTTCTATACCAGAAAGGCAAAAATATTATTAAATTATGAACAGCTCACTAAAATTTCTGTTTTTTACCAGTCAATTGCTAATTAATCAAGTACATCATTAGGCTAGAAATATTTCTCGAGATCAACGGTTTTCAGGTTTAAATCGTTAATTTCTGCCGTCAATAAATTATATCCATTAGCGTGCTCTCGAGAAAAAAAATTGTATAGATGTCTGATAATTCGTGTATTAGATAATATCAGTATCTTTCAGAATCATTTGAAATCGTCTTAAAATTATATAGTATCAACACATTTTAATTATATTGTTCCACTTTGTGAAAAACACAAGGTGCTCTTCCTACCCACAGTGTTCGTCTTAGGCTATCTTCCCCTAATAAGATAATGCAGAAAAGCTGCTATCGGAAATGTGGCTGCAATCGATCCAGAATGAGTGTGAGCCGAAAGTACAGACGGCCGACAACTCAAAGCAACTTTTCGAAAGCTTTCTCGTTCCGTGCTGCCACCTGTTGCAACAGCGCAATAACTAATACCTGTAGCAATAGATGTCGCTTAGCGACATAGCTTTGTATTAGTGGTACAAGATACGATAAATAAGGTTACTTCAATCGAATTTGTTGACAAAGAATGCTAGCAAATGCATTAGTCAAGTGCCATGGTTCTGAAGAGACGAAGTCGAAACGCAAACACCTTGATTAATTATAGTTAGGTTTTGTGCCCTTCATGCATAAAGACGGTTTAAACCAATTTTCTCCTTAGGGAGTAATATAGCATATTTTAATTGGTTTGTTGACATTCCGGAACGTGTACTTGTCCAAAAATTGCATATTTTATGATTGGTATTGGATTTGTTACACTTTGTGCTGCCGTTTGCTGCTTACCAACACAGTTTTGACGGGAAAAAGTACTTACCTAATTTTACCAGTAAACATTCAATTTTTACAATTACTTGCGCGTAGTTGCTGCCTCGTATAAATTGAATATGGTTTACCAACAAATCAGCTACATAAACACGACAACGTTATCATCATGTCAGTATTTCAAGTGAAGGTGCAAAAATGAGTGTCTTTTTGATAGGCTTGGCAGTGATATTACTTCTTTTTCGTTGGATCTACAACCATTTTCAAAATCGGTACCAATTCTGGAAGCAGCGCAATGTACCCTACTTGGAGCCACGGTTTCCGGTTGGAAATGTGGGCGAAACGCTCCAATCAAAGGTGCACTTTGCTTACATCATGGAAAAACTGTACAAACAGTTAAAACACCACGGAGACTACGTCGGAATTTTCTTCTTCCGTGATCCGGTTCTGATGGTACTGACGCCGGAGTTTGCCAAAACGGTGCTGGTAAAAGATTTCAATTACTTCATCGATCGGGGCGTGTACAGTAACGAACGGGATGACCCTCTGTCGGCTAATCTGTTCTTCATGGAGGGTCCCCGATGGAGGAAGCTACGAGCTAAGCTGACACCGACGTTTACCTCCGGCAGGTTGAAGGCAATGTTCCATACCATTTTGGCGGTAGGGGAACAGTTCGATCGGTACCTGCGGGAGTACACGAAGGAAAGAAACGAAGTCGAGGTTAAGGATTTGCTGGCGAGGTTCACCACGGATATTATCGGATCGTGTGCGTTCGGGATTGATTGTAACAGTTTGGAAAATCCGCAGTCAAAGTTTCGTGAGATGGGTAAGAGGATGATTAATTTTCCGAAGCTAAAAGCTTTGAAGCTGTTTTTTGCCATGATGTTCCGGGATGCGGCGAGACGGTTAAGAATCAGATTCAATGACGAAGATGTTTCGGAGTTTTTCTTCGGCGTAGTGAGGGATACGATCGCGTATCGAGAAAAGAATAATGTGCAGAGGAAAGATTTTATGCAACTGTTGATTGATTTGAAAAACAAGGGATTCATTGATGGTGATAATGAGGGGGAATCAGGCCATGATCGCTCGGAACGGCTAACGTTTGAGGAAATAGCGGCACAGGCTTTTGTTTTCTTTTTCGCTGGGTTTGAAACTTCGGCTACGACCATGACCTGTGTGCTGTATCTGCTTGCAAAACAGCCGGAAATTCAAGAGAAGGGAAGGCGATGTGTAATTGATGTTTTGAATAAGCATCACGGGAAATTTTCGTACGAAGCTCTCGCAGAAATGAGTTACATCGATTGGATCATTCAAGGTAAGTGGACAGTTTGTGTTGGACCTTAATCTACATTATAATAACTAATTTTAGAGACACTTCGGATGTATCCACCTGTAGCAACTCTTCATAGAGTAACGTCAAAACCGTACAAATTACCGAACGGTTTCGTCCTGCCCGAAGGAACAGGTGTGCTGATACCGAATTTAGCGTTCCAGCGGGATCCAAAGTATTTCCCGGAACCACTTCAGTTCCGTCCTGAGCGATTCATGGACAGTGAAAAGGAAAACCGTCCTAATTTCAGTTATCTGGCATTCGGTGAGGGACCCCGAGTTTGTATTGGAATGAGATTCGGTCTTCTTCAGACCCGGATGGGAATCGCACTGCTGCTGAGAAGCTATCGATTTCGGTCGTGTCCTAGAACAGCTACCTCGCTGGAAATTGATCCGGTCGCTCTTATTCAAGGACCAGCCGGTGATGTTTGGTTGGGTATTGATAAAATATAGCGTTATTAAGTGGTTAATGATAAGATTAGACATACACTTGCTCTTGATAATTTAGGTTTATTTTTAGAATAAGTGCAGTGTTGGAAAGCGATACGTTATAACAGTGTTGAATTGGATTACTTTTTAATCTAAATTTTGATTCTTAGGTAGAAACCGCACGACCCGATAAGATGTTTATTGTCTAATATTGA
The DNA here is from genome assembly GCF_030247195.1 of Topomyia yanbarensis. Classification (NCBI taxonomy): domain Eukaryota; kingdom Metazoa; phylum Arthropoda; class Insecta; order Diptera; family Culicidae; genus Topomyia; species Topomyia yanbarensis. Next base: position 15,287,482 of record NC_080671.1, read on the forward strand.
AATGTACAGTTATTGGTTATGGTGGATTTAACCCGACATGCAAAGAGCAAAGTTAATCTTCGACTCTCTCGTATCCCTAAAATAATTGGTTTTCAATCTGTGTATATTAAGTTTCTGGCTCCGTAATTTAAAGAAAAAGTAGCTGATTTCCAACCTTATTCCAATTATTGTCGAAACAGCGTTTCTGAATACTTGTTATACTTTTTGTTATCGTTATTGACCTGATTTATAAAACAATTTGTTGCACAAATGGAACTTCGTTATAGCTATGTTGTTTTCATATAATACAGCCAAAGTTGTTTCATCCAAGATTTAAAACCGTCTGTCACGAACTTTGAAGTAAATTCCAAATCCCGTACCATCAAGAAGAGAAGCGAGTCAAGCTATTACTCAGCTAACGATAAATAGATTATATCCAAATAAATTCTCCAAAAAGGATGACAGACCTTGTCGATAAATTCGTGCTTATACAAAGTTGCTTTCTTAAGAAAGTTTACCATATTCTTTTCGTTCTCTCCGTCGTTGTCTAGAGCCACTTGCAGACTCTTCGAATCAATGTTGTGCGCCCTTCTAGCTTCGTCGTACCTCCTGCAGTGGAGCATCATATGACGAACTTTAACGGTTACCTCGCAGCAGGACTTATGGGGCTTCTTTCTTCAGCAGAAACTCTCTGTTTATTCGGGTATGTCCAATTCGCAGTCGGGCAAGCATTTGCTGATCAGCCGAGCTGTCGCGGTCAGTCCCTTTCGCCGTGTCAAATTTGATTTCACGCAGTTTGACTTCGGTGGACTGTGACCACCGATTGAACCATTGGTTTTGGATAGCAGTTTTGATTTTGTTAACTGCGTCTGCTCCCAGAACAGATATATCCAGTGGAGCAATGCTCCCGGCTTCTCCAGCGAGTCTATCTGCCTCTTACTCACCGCGGATGCCAGCGTGAATCCAGCACAGCATGATTGGACGGATTCGAAGCATGTTCTCAATCTCCTAGATCCACGGGTGCTGGGATGAGCCAGCTCCTATTGTTGAATGAACTGACCGAATCTGACATTATTAACAGGTCTCTGGACGTGTGGTACGCAGTTAACGTTGTTATTATTGCGAAAGCCTCGACGGAGAAGACACTGCATAGCGGCGGAAGGCCAACCGATTGTTGATAGTGTTCTCCAATTACTTTCGCGCCTACTGTGTTATCGTCTTCGGAGCCATCGTTATAGACGACAATTGAGCGACTGAAACGATCGGCCCTATTCTGTGCGGCGTGTGACGTGAAATGACTAATCTCACCTCACTCTACGTGACTTCTCTCACCCAATTCTGAAGAGTCACTTCGGGTGACGTGAGACGCCCATTTAACTGCAATGGGGAATCTCACCTCACCCGAGTCGACTCTCAGAATCGGGTGAAAAAAGTCACGTAAAGTGAGGTGAGTATGGTCGTCTCACGGCACACGCCGCGCAGAATAGGGCCGGATCTGTCAGGAACCCCTGACTGGACGAACGTGTTTCTTCCCACACGATCAGGGGTTCGGGTTCGTACCACTTCCGAACGGTTAACCGCGTCCGAGAACAAATTTTGGGAAGGGGCGTTTCGACCATCGCTGTCAAACGATCGGAAGCTCGATGCACCAAGGGTAGATTAGAATTATCCTTGCTTTTTTCTGTCATGCCGACAGCCGTGTACCTGCTTCAGCCATTATGGCTAGGATTGGACTGGCGACTCATGCTCTGAATGGAATCTAATAATCCTGTTGTATTTTTTGGTGTGTAGAACACTAGGCGCACGACCCGACAACATGTTTAATGTTGCGATAGTTGTCATTGCTGCGCAGATAACACTCTCCACCACCGTAATACACCAGAGATGCGCATTTAACGTATAATGATTGCCAACCGAAGGAAGTCATGACCTTCATCCTTTCTTTTCAACCAAGGTTGATTGATGCCTTTGGGATTCCTAAACTTCCATTATCCCACGAAATTTGCCAATTTTCGAGCGTCCTCTACCAAGAAATACTAAAAAATTCGTTAAAGCTGTGCGATCTTTCACAAATATTACCTTCTAATGCCTAAGTGTCCGCCTTCTCATTACCATTCTAATCTAAGTGCCACTTTTCCCATTACCCGGAATAGAACAATGCGAAAGAACTCAAACTAATATTTGTATCAGGCAATCAGGAGCGATTTTAACATAAAGAATCTAGGAACGCCCATATTTTCTCCAGGAAAATAAGGAGTGCTTTCCATGCTCCATCGATCGAAGCGCCTACTTGGAACTGTAACGATGTGGACATGGTCGTATAGAACCATAAGTTTTGTGGGGAGAATGCTTAGCGCGAGTATCTTTGCTGTCAGATAAATTTGTGTATTTGAAGAAAAAATATTACGTTTATTTACATTATTATATTTTAATCGAAACGTCAATCATTTGAATTGATAATCTACGTGGAATGCTGTAGTGGCCGATAAACGATTATTAGTTCCATATATTCCGATCAAAGGCCAAATCGAGTACACAGCGTAGGGCCCATCTGCCAGACGAAATATTATTTCTGTCGTTAATCCGTTGACGAACCGGTGCCAATAACCACGTTTTTCAGTTTTCATCAAGTTTTCTATTTGTGTTTCTGACGTCGCGTGTATTTGAAAAAAATTGGCGATCCGACGTTCAAAAAGTCCTCATAGGATCTTTTCGCATACAATTCTGAGCACTCGCTGACAATAACGGAGTGGGAAACCGTCCACGGTTGTTAGCGCCGGATATTCGTTTCGTCTGACCTTTGATCGCAGTGTAGAGAAACCAGCCAGTCAAAACGTTGGATACTTACACCAGAGGAATTTCTTATTTTGATTCGATTATTTCGGATATAGTGGACACGTTGCTCTTTCGATCAATGAGCACACTAATGATGTAGAGTACAACGATAAATCTAACGTGCTTGGCCGCGCTGGTAGGCATTCTTTTCATTTCCACTGTATTCAAGATGGTCATACTGAAATTGTCGCGAGTATCACGCCGTAAGATAGATCGGTTATCAGAATGAAGACAACCCCATGACATAGCGTGGGAATTGAAGTCTTCTAGAACCAGCTGAGGTGCGATGTATACGGAAACAATATCAATAAATCTTTTTTTTATGATTCGGATTTAACAAGCGACATTTTCCACACCATGCTTTATTTCTACAATGGGCCCGTTGTTTGCAACGACGGCAATCCATGCCCCGCAGTACAAAAAGGCGAACAAATAGACGAGCCCCGTTCAAAAGAACAAATTTTGGAAGAACAAATCCGGCGAAAGGCTTGAAATGAGGCTGATGGAAAATAAGTTCACTTTTACTCCTCGATTTTTGCTGAACGCGATTGCTTGCATACCAAAATTATCACTGACTGAAGCACGGGGATCTGGAAGGAGCACTACCTATTGCGCAATTAAGGCCCTTCTCGGAGACTAAAGAGTTAAAAGAGAGGAGAGTTAAATGGCTTGTCTTTGGTCCGGAAGTAGACCATCCAGGGGCCGGTTGTATTAGATACAATTAACATCGAAAATGAGACTTATCGGCATTATTTTTGCCATCGGGTAAATATTCAAAACGACCGCCACTACCTTAGTCAACACTATCATGCGGGCTTCAGTACCCGCGAAAGAAAGGTTTTATAGCAGGGAACGGAAAATTTAATGTAACAAAATTTAAAAGAATGGAGTAATTGGTACTTAGCTGTGGAACATTTGTAGTATCTGTATTCAATAAACACATTTTCGCTTAGTCGTCAGACACCTGTTAACAAAGAGTATTTCCAAATAGCCACTATATATTATAAGGGAATTTTAATTTGCATTTTACACACGTCATAGCTGAACTTTCGTCAGTAGGGGAGAAATAACTCCGAATTTTACTACCCACTCGTGAAAAATGTGTTCCGCCGGCCCTGCCCATACTAGAAGCAGAATATCATCGGCAACATGGCAGTCCCGAAGAGCCACTTCGTCCTTTGTCGAGCGCCTACAGTGAAGTCGGACTTATAAATATCATCGGTATCTGGCGAGAAGTTTATGCGATTTCGTTCGACCTTTTCCTTCGCCCTCTGCAACAATGACGAATATCTGGAGGTTGCGGATCTTTCGCTGTAGTGTTGTTCCAGTTCTTCAGCTATTTCTTCTGGCTTATCCCTGTAACCACTGAACCGTTTAATGACAGTTGGGCGATTCTAACGTTTCCCTTTCAACGTGTTCACTGTCTGCCACATCTCTGACGTAGTTGGTCTTTCCTTGGCTTCAATGATTGACTTTCTCGCTGCCGCTCGTGATTTCTGAAAGTTTTTCAGTGCATCCGCTTTCCGCGGGTCCTCTGCGTGTATACGCTTCAGTGCTCCAAGTGCTTTTCTCCGTATTTTAATGGCAGCTTTCACCTCCGGACCACGGTACCGCTAACTACACAGTAAACATAACAATCGATTGATATTTCTACACCCAGTCGAATAGCGTTGGTGGTCAATGGTTCGTAGGTTGTGTAATCCGCTTGGTAGTAAATCCATTTCTGTCTTTCCGGGGGAATATGCGACAGTCCGGGAACGGCAACGAAAATGGGAAAGCGATCACTGCTGTGGGTGTCTGCGAGTGTTCGTCAAACAAATTTCGAAGCCATCGATTCGGAACAGATCGTGAGGTCAATAGCCGAAGCGAATACCGGAAGCGGGATCAATCCGAGTGTGCGATCCGTCGTTGAGGATGAGTAATCTAGTAGATTTCGTGGAATCCCTGCAAATGTGGTGCGCGTTGGTCACCTTGTATAAGCACTGGACATAAAAATGGACTTGGAAATCACCCAGCTGTTCTTGACACTGTTGAGTATTGGGAAGGACGTAGAGCGACACCACTGTCAATGGCTGTTACAGTTGGATCCGAACTACGATTGCTTGTATACTGACATCGACATCGATTTGTCCCAAATGGTACACCATTCCGAATGGCAAAACCTACGCCGTGTTGCCGACAGTCTCGACAGCTACCAGTTTTCAACAGCAGGATGTAGCCGATGAAATCTGCTGGAACTACTCGGTTATCCACGCTATCAGGCTCGGTCCGTACTCACAGATCAGCTGTTTAAGTCTCGACTGGCGAAAGTCACTGACGAAGACGGTGATGTTGATGGCGAAAGTGATTGCCTACGCATTCCGTTGGTTTCAGGACGTGGTTGGGCTGAGTTCAACCGGGAGATCGGTGCTCTGGTACTGCTAGTGTTGTAGCGGTGTTTCTTCGCCAGCGGAAATCGAGGAGGAGAATTGTGATGACTATATATCCGGGAGGTAGGGACAGCCCTCTTCGTCCCTGGTCGATTCCTTCATGATGAAGTGGCGAAACTACTTTCTTCTCTTCTTTCCCAAACCGGTGACTCGTTCGATGCATGCTGGTCACATCTGTGGAAGGAGAAATCGAAACAGAGTCCGTTCATATAAAACTTTGAATGGAACTGACCTGTGCGAGGTACAGTCCCACAGTGCCAGCCGCTGTCGAAACAACACGATTACTTCCAGAACTACCGACAGCGACCGGCACTGGGGAGAGACTTTGTGTACTCTTCGTTGTTTGCTTTGACGCTAATGTTGTAGTGATGACTGTACTATCTCGAAACGGATATCTCGATGGGCCTGGTGAAAGCAAGTGGTTGTGTGGAAAGAGTGTATCGTCGATGTTGTCAGTCAAACCTGGAAAGGCGTTTAATCTATCAGTACCTGCGATGGGATTAACAATTTCGGAACTGAGCTGACGAAGGTCCATCCCCGCAGTGCCAACCGCTATCGTAAAAACTACACTATCATGTTCAAAAACACCGACTGCGGTCAGCATTGGGGGATAGACTTTGTGTAAATTTCCGCGATATTATTACAAGTCTAATTGACCTGCATTACGCCAATCTCGGGCGCGGAATCCAAAGTCGTGAAGGTAGGCGAAACGAACCGATCGCCGTCAATACCTGCTTGGGGTGGACGATTTATTGCAATTGTATCGGTATCGGACACGCTGACGAATACGTAAATTTTCACGGTGTGGGAATATGGCAGTGTAGGCTGGAGAATTATATTGATCTTCACAAAGCGATGAAATCTTACTTCATGCTGGATAGCATGGGAGTCATCAAACCAAACAAGCTGCTTTTCTCTCAGGACGATCAACGGGTACCTACCTATATTCGTTCTGGTGAACCCAAATAAGCCGGGCAAGTTTCGCCTAGTGTGAGATGCATTTGCCACCGTCTATGAAGTTTCTTCAAACTCAGTTCCCCTGAAAAGTCCAGATGAGCTAACACCGCTGTTGTCGGCACTGATCCATTTCAATGAGTTCCGAGTGGCAGTATGCGGGGACATCAAGGAGATGTTTCGCTAAGTGCGGATGAGAGACGAAGACCGACATTGTCAGCGCTTCTTCTGAAATAGTATCAACTAGTCGTAGCCCAGTATTTGCGTCGTTTAGGACCTTCGGCGCATGTTGTTCACCGAGCACTGCACAACACGTCAAGAACCTGAATGCAAGACGATTCGAGCAGAACCATAAAGAGGTGATCGATGCAATCATCAAGCAACACTACGTTGATGATATACTCGTTAACACTGATACAGAGAAAAACACAGAGAAGCTCGCACAGGAAGTCAAAAAGATTTACAAACAATCAAAGTCTGCTACGGTCATGGCAAACTTGAAACAGACAGCGCTTGAAGAGAAGAATCTTAACAACGATGACGAAGCTACTACAGAAAACGTGCTTGGAATGTGGCGGAATACAACGACATGCCGATGCACTTTTAAATTGTTCTCCCGTTACGATGAAAATCTGCTCTCCAACGGTCGCGGCCGACCAAAAGCGAAGTTCTCCGCATATTGTTGATGGTGTACGATCTGTTGGGTTTAATTACGCACCTGTTGATGTTTTTGAAGGCTCTGTTGCAGCAAATAAGAAGAACATCAGTGAGCTGGAATGCTCCTATAGAAGACACGCAGTTCGAGAAATAGTTAACGTGGCTGACCGTTTTTCGGAAGACACGATCTGTGTAAGTACCAAGATATACGAACGTCAACGACCGTTAAGGCGAAGGTGGAAATGCAAACATTTGTGGATGCGTGTGAGAACAGTACCGCGGCGGTCGTCTATCTTCTATTTCACGAGGGGCTCGCAATTGAGAGCTTGTTGGTAGGAGCCAAATCGAGAGTGGCGCCATCCTGAAGTCCGGTACTTTTCTCGGTATCAGATTGGCGGATACGATAATGGCATCACTGTCCAACACAGTTAGCAAGCGGTACTTCTGGACAGATTCCAAAGACGTGTTATGCTGGCTGAGACCCGACCACCGGCGATATAGACCATTCGTTGCATTTCTTGTCAATAAATTTTGGGGTTGACGGAAGCTGGCGAGTAGCGTTGAATTCTGGCGAAGCAGAACGTTGCCGATGAAGGGACACATTCACGTATTCAATCCAGAATTATGGATCCTGTTATAAGGCCACAAGAATACTCTAGATGGAGCACTCAGCAATGTTTTCGTTTTTCGGTACGTCGACAACTTGCAGCACTCTACGAGACAAGAACATCGTGTTATTGGACTGCTGGTGCAACATGAGCTAGCTAAAGTGGAGGACTACAGCGAGAGATGAGTGGACGAAGAACGTTTCAACCATCAAAACCATTCCACAATCATCAACGAAGTTCTACAATGCTACCGTATTCCTCGTTTGAAAGCCACCCACCATGCGATCCGGAGAGAGTGCCAGTGGTGCAAAAACAATCGAGCAAAACCGCAACCTCCTACGATGGCTGAGCTTCCACATTTTCGTTTGGCCTCTTTCAGTCGCCCGTTCACCTACATGGGAGCAGATAACGCCTAACAATTTTCTGTTAGGATCAGTAAACGGTCTGAGGTCATCGCTTCACATCGATGACAGTTCAGTACATAGGTGGAACTGTCGAAGTAAGTTTGAGCTAAGAAATAGGATACAAAGTGAGGTGTTATTGGTTGGTGTACTCATCTCTTATATTTTGGATAATCTGCCATTAGTTCATGTTATTCCGCCTATAAGCACTGAGAACTGACATACAAGTAAAGTTTTCAATGTGTGTAAGAAATAAAATTGTCATTTTTAAATACCACTAGACGTGATAACTTGCCACTAGCTTGCGCTACGATTAGCCAGCAAACGCTATGAGGACGTTGCGTGCAAACTTGGATACAATGAAGATCCATCCATGTGAACCTGTATGCGAGGTGATTTTCAACGTATTTTCATTTACTAGTATTTCACGAAAGTTTTTTCTTGCTTGTATGTCTCTTTTCTAGGCTATAAGCGATTGAAATATACGGTGTTGCTAGAGAAGTTTATATGAAGCAGGATTACTAAAAGTAGATAGTACAATTGAAATTATTGAACGTAAGTCTAAATCTTCAATCTATTGTAGGAGATTCAAAATTTACATCCTACCACAGAATAAATTATTTCATTTGGATCCAGTCTCATTGTTTCCGCAACAAGTATCCTTGAGAAACAGTTTAAATAATTTCTGTGTATGATTTTTTTGCCACGCTTACCGCATTTTCAAAATTTTTAAATCGATTTTCCAAACCGTACATTAGATATATTTTATCAAAAAGGCGTGCCCCCCCCCCCTTTAGCATCTAGCTGGAGCCGTCCATGCACACAGTTTGAAAACTTTACTTGTATTATGTTCTCAGTGTCAGTTCGTAGCAGGAAATTACGCATCTGCTTACGTTCAGATTTGGGTGGGCTTCAACCACCCTTTCAGTGCCATCAAAGAGCTGGTTCATTTTCTGCAACTTAGAAACTTGGACTGGGTTCCGAACTAACGTATTCCTTCAGCTTCGATAGTCGCACCTTCGATGAATGGGTTTCTTGGCAATTGTACTCCGTGTTAACCTGTCAGTTGCAGGAACGTCATTTCGCCGAATTTGTTCGTTGGGTCCATTCCGGCAATATTCTTTTACTTGACCCTCCCGGGTCACCGCTACTAACGGCCACCATCTTGGACAACGAGACGTTGGAAAACAATATATGGCATGGGTACTCGATACCAACCCCAAATGGACAAAAGCTAAAGAAAAGGAAATACACGTCGACTATTCCAAAATGTTCACACACTTATGGGACACACTGTAAGTAATCACAGTCGCTACTGCTCGTTTTCCTCTTCTACGTAACCAAGAGAAACGCACTTTTTCAATTTTACCACGAAAAACGAACTTTATCAAATTTGCTCTTTTGACGGTTCTAATACTTTTGGCACGCACTGTGACGACTAAATTTTTGATGCGTACTGTACTAGACTCAACCAGCACCAAATCACAAATCAAAAAATTACTTTTTTTTACACTTTCCACAGTTTTTACGGCTTGGAAAACATTCCCCGTTCAGCATCCGGCATCCACAGCCAGTGAATGAAAAGCCAGACGGTTAACCACACGAGTAGATACAACGATGGCTGTTTGTTTATCTATTACTGTACCGCGTGGGTAAAACTAAAATCCACTTTTTCAGCAGTTTCTCGACCGATTTCCACCAATCTTTTACGGTTCACCACTGTAGAATACCTTCAATTAACGATTCGTCGTTGGATCGCGGTTATCGCGCAAAATGCGGAAAAACACGGTGTGCAATTTACGAATGCGCGCTGTTGATACCGTGCGGCATGGTGTTTCCAACTCAGATGAGTGGTATACGGCAAATTCGCGGTCAAAAGCTTGTTCATTTACTACCATGAAGGGGGAAAATGGGAACAAACACGATTTCGGGCAAATTCTCAATCCGCATCGAAATAATGAACAGTACAAATCTTTTTTAACGCCATTTAAAAAGAATAAAATTATATGGAAATTAACAGCTAGTCGATATAAAAAACAAAAACAGCAGCACTACACTCCATCGCCTTTGTTGGTAAACAAACGTCCAAAACTCTTGACCTTGCCGGCAGCACGTGTTTCACCGGCGCACGAAGCAAGCCGATCGAGACACGAACACGCACACGGCTGCAGTCAGGCGTGACTGGGTAAATAAACAAGACTGTATTCGTGGTGTGGCTTGGCGATCCATTGACGGACGAAGCTGGTATGTGTTCGTTGTTCATTTACAGCTAGAAATCTTCTAACATGATTGTCGCCCCCATTCAGTTGTTATTCTTTGTTCGGTTCAGTCATTCGGTAGTGTTATGCGGGAAATTTTCGAAAGCGATTAGAAGCGTCATAATTTACGCTTCAAAGCTTAATTCTAGTGCTGTCTATAATTCTAACTCAAAGCAGAGAATTTCAAATCAACAGCTAAATATAATTCCGTGACCACTTAATTGGACTCATTCACTCTTCCGGTCAAACTGGTTTTCACCGTAAGATGTGGATCTACCTGCTGATCACCGTTATATCACTGGCGGTTTGGTATGTGCGCAATAAGTACTCCTACTGGGAGCGCAATGGAGTACCTTTCATGAAGCCCCGGTTCCCATTCGGAAACCTACAAGCGATTGGACGTCGCGTTCATTCGTCCCAGCTGATGACGCGGTTCTATCGGGAAATGAAAGGGAAGCATCCATTCGGAGGAATCTTTTTCTTCACGAATCCGGTGGCGCTGGCGCTGGATCTGGAATTTGTGAAGAATGTGCTGGTGCGGGATTTTCAGTACTTTCACGACCGGGGAATGTACTACAACGAAAAGGATGATCCCATATCCGCCCATCTGTTCAACATCGAAGGAACCAAGTGGACGAATCTGCGGAAGAAGCTCATCCCGACGTTTTCGTCCGGTAAGATAAAGATGATGTGTCCGATGATCGTAAACGTGGCTGACCGTTTTCGAGAATGCGTCGAAAGGAGTATCGCAGCGGATTCGGAAGTGGAAATGAAAGATCTACTCGCCCGTTTCACTACCGATGTTATTGGGACCTGTGCTTTCGGAATCGACTGCAACAGTTTGAATGATCCGGATGTGGAGTTTCGAAAGATGGGGAAAAAGGTGTTTGAGCTGCCCTCGGGGAGAATTCTGAAATTTTTCTTTATGGCAACGTTTAAGGATTTTGCGAAGAAGATACACATCAAGGGCACTTCAGATGACGTGTCCGAGTTCTTTTTCAATGTCGTTCGGGAGACCATCGAGTATCGAGAGAAGAACAACGTACAAAGGAATGACTTCATGAATTTACTTATTCAGCTAAAAGAAAAAGGTGAGCTGGATGACTCTGGCGAAAAGGTTGGTACGTTGAGCCTGAACGAGGTGGTGGCGCAAGCTTTCGTGTTTTTCTTGGGAGGTTTCGAGACGTCCAGTACAACGATGTCGTACTGTTTGTACGAGCTATCTTTAAATGAGCATGTGCAAGATAAAGCTCGGCAATGTGTGAGGAACGCTATCGCCAAACATGGCGGCTTGAATTACGAAGCTGTTACGGATATGGACTACATTGAACAATGCATTAATGGTAGGCAATGCAAACATTTTACAGTAAGTCTTGAAATTTATAACTCATTCCCTTGCTTTCAGAATCTTTGAGAAAGTACCCACCGGGAGCAAATCTCATTCGTAGTGTAACTAAGGACTACCAGGTTCCGAATTCGGATATGATTTTCAAGAAAGGAATGGCCGTGATGATCCCGGTCTACGCGATCCATCATGATGAAGAATACTACCCCGACCCGGAACGTTACGATCCGGAACGGTTTAGCGCCGAAGGTAATGCCGAGCGGAAACCGTTCACATTTATACCTTTCGGGGAGGGGCCAAGAATTTGTATTGCCGCCCGGTTCGGAATGCTCGAGGCCAAGGTCGGATTGGCGACACTGTTGCTGAATTTCTCTTTCTCCAGATGTTCGAAATCCGTTGTGCCGTTGGTGATTTCGCCGAAACATGCCGTGCTGACACCAGCCGGGGGATTGTGGTTGAAAGTCGACAAATTGTGAGATTACTGCTTTTTCGAGAATATTTTACTATGAAAAAGCTTGCGTACAATTCATCCCAGTGAATGAAAATCTTGATTGATAAGTGATAGATAATAATTGATAGAAGAATCTTGAAGTGTGATATATTTTCAAAACGAATTTACTCGGTCAGTGAAGCATTTGCTACATGTGATAAAAAATTTGATAGAAATTATTTTAATCCCTGCAAAATTAATAAAAATAAAAAAATTAATTTTCGAACGACGCTTCTCACATCTTTCAGTGGTAATTAATCTAAAGTATGCCGCTGTACATACTCTTAGTGGGCCATAAATTGCCAATGTGCTGCCTGTCTGGTCAATGTCAAGCAATTTGACCGATTTTTCATCAAGCGACGATCTCTACAGATTCTGAAGATCCGCTATTTATTCATCAAAAGATGTTTGAGTCGTATTTGGTTTAAAAGATAAACGTTGAAGGAATCGTTCAACAGTTCATTTATATCAGATAAATATTTTTTCTGTTCATCAAGACGATGTATGCAACAAATGTATTGAAAAATATTCGTTTTAAGGAGAAACTCAGCATAGGCTTTCAGCTATTTTTGAAGAAGCGATCTAGGCACTCTTATGCAGAAATGCTAAAATAAATTCTATTTCTTATTTTTGGACGGGTTAGAATTTGCGAACATTATCATTTGTCTTACCTTGAGAAAGTAGCAAAATGGAAAATGGTGAATTTTATAAAAATATAAAGGAATTAACGGCTCAATGTCCCTGCCACGCAGCGATTGTAGCTTAGTATTCTACTGTGGACTTCCAAAAGTATAATCCTCAATAATTGATTCCTTCAAAATATTACTACACAATTACAAATGCGATTCTTTTATTGCGTGTGAAACTAACGTCCAACGTTAATCTCAATTTAAATGATTTCAACATTATTTTTCATGACCGAGGCACCCCATGCGAATGAATTATTTTGGGAATTAAATGAAGTTAGCCCTTCTATAGAACTAACCTCCTGATATTGAAATAGGTGCAAAAACGAATTTCCATGCAGATTGGCCTCAAGTTGAGACGTCTATCGAAATTATTCTACTCCTCTACTGATACTATACCCACACTCTTCAAATAGGCCCTTTGTGATCTTCTACAGGACCAAAGACAAACAAACTTTCAAAATATGTAGAGCCCAAATAGAAAGATATTCAGCCATGGCAGAAAAGTCGCCCTGATAAGCTTAGGGTGGTGGTACATACAGTGACCGAAATTCCTATAAGCGCATAGCAAATTTTCAGCCACAAGCTCGATTAAAAAATCAAACGACGTCAATAATTACTGTATGCGGTATATATCCGTAATATATGCTGTTTGAAGTAGTAAATATTTCTTTTTATTTATCAATGCTTGGATTGAAGAAATAAAACATACTTTGTGCACAGAAATTCCTATAAGCGCAGATTTAATTTTATTTAATATTAATGTAATAAAAACAATAAATCTCAACTTTAGTATTTTGTTTTCCATTTTTCAGAATTGTTTCGTAAATTCTTTTCGGCATAGAATCGATGAGATTTTCCAACATATTTATTGGAATTTTTTGCCACTCCTCTCTGACAGCCAATTGAAGCTGTCTGACTACTCCAAACTGGCGTCCATCACTGTATACTCGTCTTGCCAGGATACCCCAAAGGTTCTCAATGGGATTCAGATTAGTACTTCGTGCTGTCCACACCAGCAACGAGATATATCGCTCGGCAAACCACTGTTTAGATGCCTTGCTGACATGAATTGCAGCATTATCTTGTTGGAAAATGAACTCATTGTTCATTACATCTTCAGTAAATGGTATTAAAACACTCTAATAAATCAACGTAGCTTTCAGAGTTCATTCTCGTAGAAATAGTTGCCATCGGTGTCTTTCCTTTGCGTGAAAATGCGGCCCACACCATTAGACTACCACCTCCGAAATTTCTGCTAAGTTTTACCTCCGAATTCTTCCATAGATCGTGCCAATAATATGCACAGCAGTCGGGACCGTCGAGGTTGAATTTCTGTTCATCAGATAATATTACGTTGTCCCATTCTGTCTTCCAAGACATCATTTTTGGCGAAATCCAACCTTGCCTGAATGTGTCTTGGCGTCAGATTGGGTTTTTTGGTTTTTTTTGTGTACACCATATGTCCTGAGCCACGCAATATTTGACAAACTCTCCTGTTTGTGATGGGAAGTTCCAGTTCTTCCTTTATTCCTGAAGAATTGAACTTTCCTGTCTCACCCAACTGAATAATTCGGTTGCGTTCCCGGTTGGTAATTTTGGAAATACCTCTATTTTTCTTCCGGATGCCGTAGTTTTCACCTTTCTTCAGGAAATTTTGTACTACGGTTTCACCTCTACCGATCCTCTTCGCTACTGCACGGTTGCTCAAGCCGACATCCTTTAGTTCAAAGATTAATCTCCGTTCAGTTTCATCCAAAAATGTCGCTTTAGGCATCTTGAAACTTAAAAAACAATCCCGCTTCGGATACGTTGGTTATGCAAGCACTCACTTACAACTGATACACGATTAATGACATATTTTAATGGTGTGTGTGAATGCAACTCAATAAATGTTGCCAAAATGGGTGTGCGCTTATAGGAATTTCTTGTTCAAATAAAGAGATTGTGTCACAATAAATCGAAAAAGCAACCATACGAATTCAATAACACACAACTACAATGTCATAACTCAAGTAATGTTTTGACAAAACAGCGATGTAGTTATATGCAATCATTAGTTCAATATTATAGAAAATGAACGTGCGCTTATAGGAATTTCTGCCACTGTAGTCTAAAGTTGGTAAATAATATCAAAGGATATATGCCTTTTATGAGAGCCTACAGAGTCTACGTACCAGCAAACAAGATCGAGATCAATGACGTGGTTTTCGTGGATCTGCTGAAATATATGGTTGGTTATTCTAAACACCCATGCTTCAGTCAGTGAAGATACTGGACTGGGAACAGTTGCCCTCAGCAGGACCTTCACCGGGTCTGCTTTACATAACTATCCCTTCTTTGACAAGGTTCATCTACCTGTGCGCCTTTTTGTATTGCGGGTCTTGAATTGCATTAATTGTAAATACAATACAATAGCCATAAGATTCATTGCAAGAAATGCGCGGGAATCATGTCGACGATTCCTGTGGAAGGGATGTTAAAAAGTGTTTCTAGTCTAGTCTAGTAGAGGAAGCCCACATGATCTCTAGGGCAATACAAATTTCTGCTCCCTCAACGCGTTTGAGCACTTTAGATTACGGAAGTATGAGTTGTTAGAAAAGACCAATAACGCGGATGGCGTGCTATCGAGAGAAACATCGATGAGCCCGACATATGTGTAACCGAAATAGTACTAACGAAAGTATGGAACATTCAAACCGATGGATATTTAATTTTGTCAAAAAAGTCTGGGCTCTTTGCTGGCTCAGACGACCTATCGCGTCACGTTCCCCTACGATATTGCGAACAAACCAACGCCACATAGGAGTATTTGATTGAAAAACCTGGACGAAATTATTTAAATAAAATGTCCAGTAGAAATTAATATTCAAGCAATATTTTATATAAAACCAAAATTTGAAGGTTTGTATACATTTACAAGTGCAGCAAAAGCTTTTTGGTCAACCAAAGAAATGCCTTAACTACTATGTAAAAACTATATTATTACATGTTGTATTTTCAAAGGTTTGGTGTACAACAATTTTCATTATTGAGGATTTTGGTTGATAGCAATCAAGTTTAGCAGAATTTAGGATGTAATAACCAGAAAAGTAATTTGAATTATCACGGTAATGTCTTCTAGTCAAGTTCGCCTCATCAAATTTGGAAAGATTTTTTTTTCGGGAGAATGATTCTTAGCTTCTCAACGGGTCTTGAATTTAAAAGTGTGATTTCAATCGCACAATAATGTCCCGGGTTGGACAGATGCAAATTCTACATGTGGAATAATCTGCCTGACTCCCCGGAAAGACGTTTGCTGAACGTTTCTTCAGCGTAGTAGCCCTTCATGATTGAAAGCAAGTGAAGATCATCGCCATCTCGAATTTAAGAAAGCTTGCCTCCGATCACAACTCGTATCGGCCAAATGAAATGTTTTCCTGCTTCTGGAAGTATCTTCAGAGAAGCACAATCTAGCGCAAGTAGGGGAGCCGGGGCTAGTTGGCGGTTGGGGTAATTTGGCGGAATCTTCTTTTCTCCTTTCCTATTAGACATAAGGCGTTACCTCTCGTTGTGTACCTCAAGTAGTGTGAAACACATTATTCA
Source organism: Topomyia yanbarensis (assembly GCF_030247195.1). Lineage (NCBI taxonomy): Eukaryota > Metazoa > Arthropoda > Insecta > Diptera > Culicidae > Topomyia > Topomyia yanbarensis. The sequence goes on from NC_080671.1 coordinate 15,303,709, forward strand.
GTGCGTTTTTGTTGCAAAACATTTTGTTTTGCAGAAGTTGTGGGTGATATTGTGTTTTTGAGCATACCAAATAAATCTGCCACATTTTAAACACTTTGTGTTATTTAAGGTAATTTTCAATCCAGTTCCCGAATGATTATTTTTTTCGACAGTGCATGAAAATATCTTTCAGTATATAGATATTATATCTACCCACGAACAAAAATTATATTCAAAATATATTTTTTTATAAAATATGCGGTTGGAGTAAGTTGGCGGTGTCGCTCGCGGGGCAAGTTGGTGGTACTATTTACGGTGCAAAAAAAGTCATCAAAAAATTTAATTTTAAGTATGCACTCCAAAGTAAGAAAATCTTTTTCTTATGTATCTCGTCGATGCAGGAAACATTTACTTCGGCCAATCGAATGAAAAATTTCAAAAATTTGCTTTTGAATATGGAGTGCGCATCAAAGTCAAAATGCCGGGCCATTAATATTGTAATAGAATAGCAAATGTCGTACTGTTTGAAATAATTTGCCGACCGTAAAATATGACCATCGTCGATACGAACGAAACTTTGCAGTTGTGTTCGGTTTATGAATCTCCATGTTTTTTCTCTGGCAATTGCAATATTTTGCGACAAAAGCAATTTTTTACAAGGGCGTAGACGTTTCTACGTGCATAGAATTCAATTTTTTTTGTTCGATTACTCTATTTTATACAACAAAACTATCTAAGAACGAATTACAGGGAATGAACACGTCTGTACTAAAATGTACACTGAAAAAAAGTTGTAATTTTTCATAAAAACAAAAAATTGTGTCATAAATTTAAGTTGTAAAAAAAATTTGCAATATCATCTTGTTGTCAAAGGAAAAGTTACAGAACAGTTTATGGGCCTTTCGAAAAATGTATTGTTGTTGATGGAGAAACGCGAATAACTTATGAAAAGTCGTAAAAATAAAATAATTGTAATGTTAAAACAAAATTTAAAATATCTCGAGGACTACTACATTTCTTAATTTTTTTTTCTTAGGAGCATTCTGATTTCAAATGGCGTTTAAAATCATATTCAAAAGGAAAATTGTATTTTTGACCGCAAATAGTATGAATTATGAAAATATGTCAAAACTTGTTATTAGTAAAACTTTTATTGAAATCTTCTCCATGATCCAAATAAACTGAAAAAGTTTCTTTTGTGGCTTAAAAGCGATAAACACTACAGTTTTTACATTTTATGATGAGGTAAAGCGAATAACTTTTGAAAAGGGCGTAATTACACGAATTAATTATTTTTGTTGGAGCAAAATTCCAAATATCTGGACAACTATCGCATTTTGTTAACTACATTTTGATTTAAGGGGGGCGTCTGGTGTAGAGGGCAAAAAATAGACTTGTTTTTTAGCCGAATAATTGTTAGTATTGAAACTCTAGATATGTCTTCCGCAATCTCGCTGGCCACGCTTTCAAACAGCCATGCACTCCACGTGCCTATTTGCTATAACACACGCAAATTTCAATCTATCGGCAACAATTTTCGAAAAACTGACAGCGATAAAAATACAGTCTAAACATACACTCTAAACTACTTTTACCCAATTTTTCAAGAGAAAATGTCCAATTGTTCATTTTCTACAAAGTTTGTCCGTGGTGCAATTTGATGTGGAACACCCTTTAAAAGCGTTTTTCTCGAAACCGCGTTTTTTCAAATTGGCGTAATCAACGAATTGACTGGATTTTTTTTATCCGGATGACCAATATATGTAGCCTGTCGATGATCTACAGAAAACTGAATAATTTTTTTTTTCTCCCTACTATTTTGAAAAAAACCGATTTAATCCACCTAGCAGTGAGATGAGACATTTCTTACACATATCACTGTTGGATCATTCCTTAGTTTGCAGAACTCATGCGAAGTAGTAAATCAAAATTATAAAATACACGAAACAAATTATATTAGCTTAATTAATGAAAATTTAGACTATACTTAGAAATAAGTATAAGATTAATAGAATGAATTGACTCAAACTAACAAATTGAATGAAATAAATAAATGGAATGACTGAACATGAAATGAATAAAATTAAAGATATGAAAAAAATGAATTAAATGAATCAAATGAATCATATGAATCAAACGAATCAAATGAATCAAATGAATCAAATGAATTAAATGAATCAAATGAATTAAATGAATCAAATGAATCACATGAATCAAATGAATTAAATGAATCAAATGAATCAAATGAATCAAATGAATCAAATGAATCAAATGAATCAAATGAATCAAATGAATCAAATGAATCAAATCAATCAAATATATCAAATGAATCAAATGAATCAGATGAATCAAATTAATTAAATGAATCAAATGAATTAAATGAATCAAATTGATTTAATTCATCCAGTGAATACAATGAATCAAATTAATGAAATGGATCAAATGAATAAAAAGAATGGATGAACAAAATGAATAAAGTAAAAAATAAATGAAATGCTTAAATAAAACAAACGAATCAAATAAACAAAATGAGCTGAAGTAACAAAATGAATAAAAAGAAGAAAATGAGCAGAATTAAATGCATTGATTAAAATGAAAAATTGAACAACAGTAAAAGGTTATAAATTAATATAAAGATATAAATTGAATCAAATAAATTATTTGGATGAAATGATTAAAACTGAAAAAGTAGTAAAATTATTAAAATGGAGAAACTGAACAAAATGAATAAACTGGAAAAAAATAATAAAATGCATACAATGAAAACAATGAATGATATAAGTAAAATGCACAAAAAGAATAAACTGATCAGAGTGAATCCAAAGAATGAAACGAATAAAATAAGTAAAATGAACGCAGATGAACAAAACGAATAAATGCGGAATGAATTAATTAATTAAAATGAAATGGTCATATATTTGAAGCCAAAAACATTTTTGAATAAAGAAAAAGAATAAACCGGATTGTACGAATTTGAAAACCATTGCATCAGAAAGTTATGAAATGTTTTTGAAAATCCCATCTTCTGAAAAAAGGCTAATAAATATGCAATGGACTTTCTAGGGCTTCCATCTTTTTTTGGTTTTATTCTTTTTGTTTTCATGCTTCTTTACTTGACGAATTCGAAGTTTACTTTTTGGTCACATATTCCCGAAAAAAGATTTATGTGCAGAACATAATTTACTGGTCCAGTATTTTAACGCGCAATTGAATATAGTAAAGTGAGACAAGGTCACATGTGCTTTCAAGCCCCTTGAACAGAGAACGACAGAGGAAGAATGCGATTCGTGAATGAGACAGGTATATATTTAAATGTTTTTATTTGAAGTAAATAGTGTGAAATGTCTAGGCTATGTCGATTGCATAAAAGCCGTGTTTGTATTGTTTCGTTCGGAATTCTCGTGCAGGAAATATGGATAAATGAGTCCTATACAGACCAATATTGTGAAAAAGAAATGGTTCAAACTACTCAGTATATCCAAATATGGACGACGATAAGTTAGAAGACACATTGTAGTTGCATCCCCCATCGAGAGTGGGTACTTTGGGAGACTTATTTTCCTGGATCTAATTTGTGGATATTTTTGGTCTTTGATCCGTTATTTTTCATGAAAGTTCGTACCAATACAACGAATGTGCAGCTGATACAACTCATGGTTCATTCGCCTGCGCAACGTTCCGTCTTCCATTTGCACGCCACCATAGATGGTACGCAACACCTTTCGTTCGAAAACTCCAAGGGCGCGTTGGTCCTCCACGAGCATAGTCCAGGTCTCGTGGCCGTAGAGGACCACCGATCTAATCAGCGTCTTGAAGATAATCAACTTCGTGCGCCGGCGAATTTTGTTCGACCGGAGTGTCCTCTAGAGTCCAAAGTAGGCACGATTTCCCACTAAGATCCGTCTCTGAATTTCTCTGCTGTTATCATTGTCGTCGGTTGCCAGTGAACCCAAATACATGAATTCGTCGACCATCTCGATTTCGTCACCGTCAATCCGAACTCGGGTGGGAGGTTCACATTGTCGTCTCTAGAACCTCTTCCTCTCATGTATTTTGTCTTCGAAACGTTGATGGCAATTCCAATCCTGCTGGCTTCAGCTTTCATTCAAAATTCAATAGAGATACGAATAGTGTAAATATCGCACGTGGATTGTCTCTTTTGAAAATTTTCATCGTCAAACTTTCCTATTAGCCAGTTAAGCCAAATATTTTTCTGATATAGCCATGAATTTCCTTAATTATAGTGTAGATACAGGCTTTGAATACAATTGAATTAAAGTTGAGTTGATGTAGCAGCAGACAAAAAATAGTTTTGTTTTCTCAAACCTTCGCAATTACAATTAATAAATATTTCAGATTGGCAGAAGATCTTATCACACAACTTAGAAAGGGATACAGAAATAGCGAGATAGATGCGATAGAAGAGAGACAGAGAGAGAAAGAGTTAGAGAGAGAGAGAGAGAGAGAGAGAGAGAGAGAGAGAGAGAGCGATGGGTGGGGGGCGTGTGAGGAATGGCAAATGATGGTTAATGCAGTGACATTATTTTTATAGGTATATTATTATGATATATTGATTCTTACATTCTTATCATAAATAATGTAAGTAGTAATTTTTGCGCCATAACCAGTATAACCTAAATCTTGCAAAAGAGCTAAATTTTAGCTAGATTTTTGGGCTTCAAACATACAGTTGCTTTTGGTGACGCCACAAGTATAATTATATTAGAAATCTTTTATCTCACTACTAGGTGAATTACTTGTTGATCTGTGTATTGATATAACATGGAACATTTACCTCATGATTGAACGCAATGCCTAATCCAAGGAATAAATACTAGAACTCACTGTTTCTTTATCAACACATTATTTTGTCTTTGAAGTGAACTTATATATTGATTTTTGAGAAATAGTTCATTTATTATAAAGGTAGTTCACAAAACGTTCTCAACATCGAATTCCTTGAATCACGTAGATGTGTTTTCATACCCCGATGTTCAAAATCGGTTTAGTTTTGCCTTTAAAACACCAGTAAAGCAATGCTCTGTATGAAACAATCCCATTTTTAATTAGTGGAAATTGACAAGCGAGGTCTAAAAATACAAAATGTCTAATATCTCCGCCGCTCGTGCACGGATTTAGACAACCTATAGCTTGTTAGAAAGGTATTTTTACAAGCTTGCTATTTATGTGCAGTTTGTGGGTCAATATTGGATTGTTCGAAAGTTATTTGGAAAAAACCTGCTGCGTTTTGACAAAATCGCCCATATCTCAGAAAGTAAACAACATATCGAAAATCAAAAATAATAGTGTCAAATGGCAACGTTAGGCCTTTCATTTGAAACTGATTTCATTAAGATCGGTTCAGCCATTGCTGAGATAATTACATGACATTTTGTACATACATACATACACACATACACACACACACACACATACAGACATTGTCTCAATTTGTCGAGCTGAGTCGATTGGTATATGAGACTCGGCCCTCCGGGCCTCGGAAAAAGTTGTCAAAGTTTGAGCGAATCCTATACATTTCTTTTGTAAGAAATGTAAAAATGGGCAAATTTTACAATAAATATGAGATTTTTCGGTTTTCATGAAGCCATTTTCCAAAACACGAACTTTATTCCATTTGTTTGGTTCATCGACTAACTACAAATCTAATACTTTACAAAACTTATTGAATTTCCCAAAAAAAACTTAATGAATTTCCCGTATCAGACAATTTTATCGGGAGTTATCGTATTCCTCGACTTGGAAGTGGTTGGACGTCTACTCTTGGATCGCTCGTATGTGTGGTTTTGTGTGATTGAAAATATTTTTTTCGCACGCATTGAATGTAGAAGTATGCGCCGATGCATTTTTAATCGGCGGCGGCGTAAGCGATATTTTTGGCCGGCGGCGTCACGCCATTGGACCCCATCGGCGGTGGCGCGCCGGCGTGTGTCGGCGTGACGCATATTGACGCCTATGTAACTAAAAAAAATTCTTGACAGTACAATTCCTTTCCCAAATTTTCGGTTTCTACTGTAACAGACTTCACAGCACATACAAACAAACGTTACAGCTTAAAGAAAATCTAAAAAAATCATCGCCCACGATGTACTAGAGACATCTGTTGAACACATTGCACAAAATGTAATTCTCGCAACCATATCAAATTTTTTTCAACTGAAGCTCCAATAGTGCCCATCCTGCTTACCAAATGCAAGATAATAAATGAAAGGTGGAACTTTTTTCACAGTTGTAAAATTTGAAGAACGAAATAGAAAAATTGTCGATGTCGCATACTACGACTTCGCATGAAATAATGATTGCAATAGACAAATTTGAAGAATGCAGAATAACGACTGTATTTCAATGACCCATAATCATTATTTATTGTTCTATATTTGGGAAATTAAGCAACGGTAAACCAATTTTTGTTTTGTTTGAGGAAATTAATTGTTGTTGTCGTTTCGTTGTTTTATGTTTCTATTTAGTCATCTATACCTTAAACCCGGGGACAATTGACAGCTCCAATATATTGAATTCATAAACAAATTTTGGGGTGATTTGGTGATGTCATGGCGGCTCGAATGGAGCAAAATTTGAAAAAGGCTCATCCCATTTATTATTTTCCATATCTGTGGAAAATAATCAATGTAAGCATTTCTACCATTTCTACCATTTATTTTTATTGCTAGAATTTTGATAAAAACACAAATTCTATTCAAAACGAATTGTTAAGCTTGGTGGTGATGTACTTTCATTGGCCAAAATGTTTTTCATTTACATTTCTCGAGATAAAAAGCACCAAAGATTTAACGATTTCAAACTTCACACAACAAGAAAACCAAAACATGTTTAGGAAGGGAGAGAGCCGGTTGTTAAAAACAACGACTTCCAGCTAAATATATAATAAGATTTATGTTTTTCTAGCCTAAGCTGACCAACTCTGACGAAAAAATCCGTACACCATACCGCAACGAAGCGAAATCGTTCATCACGCTCAGGTAAACGGTTTTCATAGTGTACGATTTTTTTCGTCAGCGTTGGTCAGCTTATTCTAGCCGCATTGACGGCGTTCATAACACACGTAACGAAACACGCTTTTCCCTTGAAACTTTTTCGTTTAGTTGTACGTGGTACTCATACAGAGAAGGCATGCTAGCGCCACCATCAAATCGGTGGTGCATATATGAAACAAGCACTATCTGTCAAGTTGTCCCTGGGTTGTTTACCGTCACTCTTTTAGAATCCCGCAGATATAAGGTACCCTAACACGAGGCGTTATTATTGGCATTATTGCGCAGAAATGTCACTTTTAATGATCGTGTAAAGACACCTTTCAAGGTAGACACATTACATCATTTTCCAGGCTGGTGTTTACTTTTACTTCTTGTAAGTGCAAAATCGCCACAATGATAAGGAATACGATCCCTGGCACTACATTTTCTTACAACGTACGATCTGCTTCTATCTTGAGTGCAAAGTATGCTCGATGTGCTGGAATCATACAGATCTACTCAGGGTACCTAAATATACAGTTACTATCAATCATAATCATTCCACGTCTTGACGTAGCTCCTATTAGGTTGAAACTGATCACTAAACAAGTCTGATTGAAAATGGTCTGAGCGTATCTCTAGTTTTCGTAGCACCTGCACCCGCCAATTTCTCCAGCAGTTCCGGGGACCAACAAATTCTAATCCATTGCATACATTCGATACACCGAATCAATTAAATTACTAACATCCTGTTATGTGCTTACTCATCGAGCGGCAACGTGTTGTAACTTACGAAATGGTTGTGAACAACTCCCACCTTAGGCACTTTGACAAGAATGAATTTCACATTTCCGGCCCATATTGTTTGTTTTGGTTTGCATGAGATTAAAAAGACCGTAACGTTTTCGGGTAGGTGCGGAAACTAAGTAACGCATTTAGCTCTGTGTCAAAATCTCCTCCCTAACGCCACCGATTTGTAATTGAAATCGACCGTTTTTTTCTACGAGTAATGAAAATTCATCTCGTGTTACATCTTATTTGTCTGTGATACCGGGCTGGTGCAACTAACACTGAAAATCTTTCTTGAGTGGGGCTAGATCACACGATGAATAATTTATGAGACTAGAAATCTCACCCTCTGCATCGCCACATCTGTGCACCAGCGTCTCGAAAAGTCAAGATCACTTTGCTCAACTATTCTTCGAGAAAAAAAGTTTAAAATAGGTCACGATTCAATCAATTATAAATAAACCTCGTATTGAAAATAATTTTTGTGTTTTCACAAAACTAGTTCACGCAAAAAAGATGACATTATACTCAAATGTTTAGTAGGTGGTTGTGTCTGAATATGTTTAATATTTTTATAATTCTAATTCATAACCCGATGAAACATTGATTTGTATTAACTTTATTGACTAGAACTCTAAATTCTCGTCGTGTTATCGTGATATTTTAGTCTTGAGCTTACCGTTGGATTTTTTACACAGAGTCACGTGTCTTATAGTTTTCTAGTTTATTTCATGAATTGTGGCTAGGTAATGTATTTTGCTCAGCGCAGTTTCATTCAATTCCGAACATTTCTCTGATTTTTAACAAAGGAATAACAGGTTTACAGGTCCTAGTAATGTCTTTGTATCTAATGTTCGTGCCTATGAGAATGGTTGCTAGCAGTTGTACACAATAGCTCACATAGAAATTTCAAAACCAAAAAGCAGAGCGAATAATCCATGAATAATAGTCTGAGTTCCTTGTAATTGTTTACGTAAGTATAATAAGATTATGTGGAAAATTAATTACTTCATGAATTACATCATGAACAGTTTCACGAGCTCGACTGGTGAATCGTGTGTAGCATATTAGGAATTAAGAATCGGTTAAAAAATCAATGAATAATACACTGCGTTCCAGTGAAATTGATTACGTGCAAAGATTAGGATCAGGCACATAATCGTAAATTTCAGGCACATATATCTTGAAAGTGGAAGTTTTTTTTTACCGGCGGCGGCGACGTAGCGCGGCGGCGCACAGGTCTAATTGAATGTATAAAGCGATCCTAACATTACACAAAAGATCCATTGTTGCCTTGCCTTCAAAATCGCTAAACAAAATTACTTTCGTTTTGAGCACTTTACACCAGACGCTCCCCTTAAAATGGTTTTACTATTAAAAGCAATTGCATCCACTGGTGTAGCCCTTGTATCGATGGTGGATTCACTACATCATCATCACCATCACATATTTATTTTTTTCTCCACATTTAATTATTTTTGTTTGTGGGGAAGAGGTGTCAGGGGCTAGCGCCACTGCGATTATTCTACTACTTTACATATGTCTATTATCTACGCTCTTTCGCACCAGAAAACTGCATGCACTATTCGCTCGACAGTTACGTTCAACACAGACCACGTGGTCGCCGGTGTATTACGAGAGCGAGACGCGAGCAAAGGAAGCTCGATACGCACGCATGTACGGTGTGAGATCACTTAGATCCGCACTGTTCGGGTGCACGTTTCGAACTAATTTAGTTAAATGAATAAAATTGACATAACGGATGCAATTAAATGAATGAATACCTGCAATATCATGCTTAGGTACATAAAAGCAGAGAAACCGTTCTTACTTAGCGCTAGTGTGAATCCCCCAATTTCGCAGCGCAGTTTTTAAATGGATTTGCGCTTGTAAGAGTTAAGTTTTAGATCGAAGCCCAAATCATTGTCCAGAAGCTGTGAAAACATATGCTGCTTCCATATTAGCCGGCCAGTTCCTTTCACCCTGCCACCTACATTTAAGTGAACTTTCATTTTCTTGCCATTTAAATTGAAATATTTTACTTGAAAAAGCCATCTGCAGCCTCCTAACTGCGTATAACCAAACTGAAAACTTTGTTTTGATGAGTTAGCACTTTTATTTTCAGGCTGTATTGCTGATACAACATGACGGGCTCAGATACGTACTCTCGTTGATGTAATCCATCATGAGAGACATGGCGGAGAAGTCAGCATGACCAGTAGATTACTCTCTCACTGGTGAAGTTGAAGATGAGAGAATCCTTCCGATAGTAGATAGTAGATCGAAAATATGAAGTACTTGTTTCAGCGTGACTTGTTCGTTTGGGTTCCGCAGTGATAATGTCTGTAAAGCAAGCGACAGCTATACAGACACAATTATCAGTTGATATACAACACGATAATGACTAATTAGGTTCCATTCGACCATGGGAGGTTTCCCCTTCTCGTCACGATTTTTGTCGAGTCATTCGATCCCAGAGATAAACCATCTGCTCTCCGTCTCGATCAAACAACACGCGTATCTTTGAATTCCATATAAGACCGTACGGTCACACTTGTTTACATCAGTGGTGAGCAGAACGTGTTCGAAGTCGGTTAGGATTGACAAGTAAACGGCAATTGACAAAATGTGGTTCTATCTAGCCCTGCTGGCAGTCACTTTGGCAGTGTTTTGGGTTCGGAAAAGGTACTCGTACTGGAAGGACCGGGGAGTGGCTTATGTGAAACCGATGTTCCCCGCCGGGAACCTTAAAGGCTTTGGGAATAAGGAGCATATTTCTACCGTCATGGAACGTTGCTACAAGCAGCTGAAGGGAACCGGCCCATTCGGAGGTATTTTTTTCTTCACGAATCCGGTGGCGATCGCGTTGGATTTGGACTTTATAAAAACTGTGCTGGTGAAAGATTTTCAATACTTCCACGACCGATCGGTGTACTACAACGAGAAGGATGATCCTCTGTCGGCCCATCTCTTCAGTATGGAAGGAACGAAATGGCGCAATTTGCGGGCTAAACTGACGTCCACATTCACCTCCGGCAAGATGAAGATGATGTTTCCAACGATCACCGGTGTTGCCGAAGAGTTTCAGAAATTGATGATCCAGGAAGTGCAGCGGGGCGACGAGATTGAGATGAAGGAAATTCTGGCCCGATTTACAACGGACGTGATTGGAAGTTGTGCCTTTGGATTGGAATGCAACAGTTTACATGATCCGGAGGCGGAGTTTCGGCGAATGGGGAAAAAGGTGTTCGAGCCTAATACGGCTCGGTTAATTAAAGTGATTTTGGCACAACAGTTCCGTTCAATAGCTCGCGCGCTGCATTTTGCCGCGGTGGACAAAAATGTTTCACGTTTCTTCATGGGTGCCGTGAAAGATACTGTTGAATATCGTGAGAAAAATAAAGTGGAAAGAAACGATTTTATGAATCTGCTGATAAAGTTAAAAAATGCGGAAGCGATTGAAGAAGGATCTGCTAATAATTTAGGAGCATTGACTTTAGAGGAAGTAGCAGCGCAAAGCTTCGTGTTTTTCCTTGCTGGTTTTGAGACATCATCTACGGCAATGTCCTACTGCTTGTACGAGCTAGCATTGAATTCGGAACTTCAAGACAAGGCACGAGCTGATGTTATGGAGACATTGAAAAAACACGGTTCAATGACATATGAAGCAATTCAGGAAATGAATTACATCGGTCAGTGTATCAATGGTAAGTCAGCATTCACACTGGTTTGTCTCTTCACATAATGAATATATTTCATTTTCTTCGCAGAATCTCTTCGAAAGTATCCACCGGCTTCCAACATCACTCGATCAGTAACCAAAGACTACAAAGTTCCCGATACCAAGATTACCCTCGAACAGGGTTCCACGTTGGTTATCCCGGTGTACGGGTTGCATCATGATCCAGAATATTATCCAAATCCCGAGCGTTATGATCCAGATCGATTCACACCGACACAGGTGGCCATGCGGAATCCATATTGTTTCATCCCGTTCGGCGAGGGACCAAGAATCTGTATCGGTATGCGATTTGGATTGATGCAGGCCCGGGTTGGTTTGGCTTATCTTTTAAGAGACTTTCGGTTTACACTGTCCAGTAAGACACCGGTGCCGTTGAAAATCTCCCCCGGTAGTGCAGTGTTGACTTCGGAAGGAGGGTTGTGGCTGCACGTGCAGAAATTGTAGATTGTTATTTTAGCTATGAACGTATGATTAGTGCTTGAAACGTTTAGTGTGCCTGTGAAATAGCATTTATTTTGTGCAATAAATATACATATAATTAGTTTCTATCAAGTTCTATAGTGTTAAGCAGTGATGTTCAATATGAGGCTGAAATATATAATTAAAAGAAAGATTAGAAACTGTTGTCGCCTATTATGTCTTTTTAATCACTGTCAATCAATCATCGTTTCTCATTAAAACGAATACTACGGATAACAGACAATAGGGTTTAAATTGAAATGTTTGCATAATCTTGCAACATTTAGACTCGGTGAAAGAGAGCTGGAAAAAAGTTATCAACTCGCAGTTCCGAGGTTCTTTTTAAAATAATATGAACGGCTTACTATTGTTGACTGAACAAGAAAGAATTTTTTTCGTAAAATTGTTGCAGAGTCCTGAGCCAATTTTGAATTTGATGAAGGGTGTGAATTGTTTATTCAGCTACACGAAAGACTTTCATGTCAGTTCCATTATAACTGCCAATGGTGAATACTCGTCTAACGAAGAAGTAGTACTCAACTGTCTTTTTGGCACACACTTTCCAGGCTGTGCGCATCATTGTCGACTGCCTCTGGGTTCTTTTCAGGTCGTTCTGATTCTTTGGCATTTGCCCGTATAATTGTGACAACCGAATCGATCAAATAGATGATTGAAAGTTTTGCTGGGTATAAGTTACCGGGAAAAGATGAAATCATTACAGTTCTACTTCAAAGAGAATGTGAATACTTCGAACAGTTTTTTGAGAAAGCTCTTATATGTAATCTAGCAACACGTTACAGTTCATTAGCGTGGCGAAAATAACTGTACAATTCATTTTCAAAGGTGGTCGCGTCACTTATGAGGAGGTAAAGAGCTTTACACCGATCAGTCTGACCTCCTTGCTACTCACAACACGACCACAACATTCGGGATATCAGCTTGGGCGAGAATCCGCTGCATACAACCAACTTTTTCGTAAAAGCAATCAAGCTTAGGAGTTTTTCTTGATATTGAAGGTGCTTTTGATAACGTGTCTTTCGCATCCAGCAGCAAGAGGTCATGAAGTACTTTCATGTATCACGAACGCAATGCTTAGCAACCGACATCTGTGCTCATCGTTAAGACAAGTAGAGATAAGTAAACTGAGTATCTGCGGATGTCCTCAAGGTGGTGTGCTGTCACCACTTGTATGGAATCTTATCGCCAATGGCTTGTCGAAGAAACTTTATGAGCTTGGTTTTCCGACATATGATTTCGCCGATGATTATCATATAATGCATTAACACACTTTTTGATATGATGCAACAAGCCTTATGTGTTGTTGAGCAATGGTTGACTACCAGTTAATCCAAATAAAACATCAATGGTGTTTTTTACGCAACAAAGAATTACAACCGGCGCACGTCCATTGCAGTTCTTTGACTCTGAAATTATTGTCACAGATCAAGTTAAGTACGTTGAGGTAATTATTGACTCAAAACATAATTGGCCAGCTCACATCGATTTCAGAATTAAGAAAGCTTGCATGGCCTTCGGCCAATGTAGACGGGCTTTCGGCAAATCTTGGGAACTCAAATCCAAGTATGTGCAGTGGATGGTGCTGGTCTCTATTGTCGTGAGATCCAATCTTATTCGCTCGGTAGATACAGTATCGTATTCCAAACAGAAATCTTCGCGATTCTGTATGGCGTACAATCGGCGCTTCAACAGGGAATTTGCGGTAAAATAATATATTGTAGCTTGACAGTCACGCTACCCTAAAAGAACTTATGAATGTCTTCTTGACTGTCGAGCTTCTATTATCAGGAGTTTTTTTCGGCTAGTCAGTCATAAATTAGACAGCGAAAACAACAATATTGCTTTTACTTCCAACGTTTCAATGGATTTATTCCACCTTTATCAAGGATTCTAAAAATGTATAGCTCTTGGTAGTTACTGAAGTACATAAATAATTTTACTTACAAAAACTTTGTGTTTTCTTGTAAAGTGTAATGTTGTGGTAAAACATGAACTGTCCTAATGTATACGCGTCATCTAATAGCTATTTTGGTCAAGAATTGAAAAAAAAATTATATTCTGTGTTTAATTTGCTAAGATATATCTACTCACTGCTATTGTTCGCATATTCATGCACCTACTGTATTTTTTGAAATTTTTCTGCGTTTGAAACGATTCTGTTTCGCGGGTAGAGAACGAGGGAAAAAGCGCTATATTCGATCTGGTAACTGAACTGAACTTGACGGTTGTTGAGTGTTTGCTATAATCGTGCGTATGGTAGTATCGGTAGTGTAAGTGTTGTCAGTTTTATAGTTTCTATTATGTAGTGTTTGTAGAATTCCTGCATATATACAACTAAGTCCGTCGGTATCTGTGCGTTTGTTTACAGTTTTTTGCTGGTTGATGATATGACACATTTCCAATATAGGAAGAGCTGTCGTTCGGTTATGTTGATCGAGTATCTTCACCTTGTTTACATCGAAGTTATGATGATGTGTAATGCTGTGTTCGAGGAGAGCTGTTTTTGTTTTTAGTTCGACTATCTGGATGTCTTCACTGGTGTGTCCTGCTTCCCTGAGTAAGTTGAGCTTTTTTATGTTTGAGCGGTGTGCAGCTATCCTTGTTTTAAGCATGTTAGCTCGACAGTCAAGAAGACATTCATAATGATACATACGGCACCAAGACGAAGCGTCAATTTCTACGATAGCATTGGGAACACTTATGGAACTGAGGTACAAACGCTATTTAAAACCCTAGCTAATGCGACGTGCAAACTGGGAAGTGCACAGAGTCGAAAAAGTTTTCTTATACGTTGTCGAAAACGAGGCATTTTCCCGTCGCATATTAGCAATACGTTCCGATGTATCTTTCAGTTACTGGAGTCAAACAGTCCCTATCTGAATGAGCTTAACAGATGTATTAACAAATTCAAGAAAACGTTACTAAACATTGAAATCAAACAAACATACTTCACACTCCGTTCCATACAACATGCAATTCAATCCACGAAACACCAAATAACAGCTGCCGTTCCGGAAAATATCCGCAATTCATTCTTCCAATCACAAGACAGGTTCCACCAGTCAAATCTGGAAGCCCGATCCACCACCACTAAGAAGAAATTCGACGCCATGCTCCAAAAGATAACTGCTGACACTCCCATACCCAAATTTCAAGATAAGGCCATTCTCAACGGTACACACAAACAAATACCCAACGAAACAGCTATCATCCTCAGCCTGGGCCCAAAATTTGCATTACCGTATCAACACGTCCAATAAATACCACTGTTCCACCTTATTACCGACATTGAAGCAGTCCTCCAGACAAATCCCAACGAACGTATCCAGAATAACAACCGATGTACGATCGTCAATAACATGCAAAACCACATTAACCGTCTACAACAGTCCACGAGCAACAATCCACTGGAGCGTTTTTGCAATTCAGCTACCAAAATAACACGCAAATTTTTGAAAGAGAATCCTGACATAGCAGTTCTACAATCAGACCAAGGTAACAAAACAGTACTAATGACCACTGCGGACTACAAAACCAGAATGTTCTCACTACTCAACGATACTCACACATATCTCAAGATAGACCGTGATCCAACCCTAAAATTCCAAAAACAGAACAACAGTTTAGTTCAAAGGCTCAAACAACTAAAACTCGTTGACCCCAAAACTGCAAGTCAACTAACAACGTACAAAGCATCTTGTCCAAGAATTTATGGCCAACCCAAAGCACACAAGCCAGGATTACCTCTCCGACCGGTCGTTCCCAATATGACCGCCCCGTCGTACTGCCTCTCAAAGTTCATTGGACAAATTCTCAAAAGCTCCATATCAACAACATACAACATAAAGGACTCATTCACATTATGCGAATACATAAATACAATAACTCTTCCACCGGATTATATTTTAGTGTCTTTCGACGTTGTATCACTATTTACATGTATACCTAAATCATTGATAACACACAATATCATATACAACTGGAACAATATCAAACAACACACGAATATCAACCTTGACCTCCTATTGGAAATTGTCGAATTTTGCATAGATTCCAGTTACTTCAAATTCGACGACAAATACTACCGACAAATCTTTGGAACAGCTATGGGAAACCCTCTATCACCCGTTCTAGCCGACCTCGTTCTAGAAGGACTATTAGACACAACCATTACAAAACTAAGTTTCAAACCACCAATTCTCAAAAAATATGTAGACGATTTCATAATGGCTATACCTCTCAACAAACTCAAACAAGTGCACGATATCCTCAATAACTATGACAAACATATACAGTTCACCTATGAATTGGAAGAAAATCGCAGATTACCATATCTCGACATGGTACTAGTACGCACGGAAAACCAAGAGATACGTACTGAGTGGTATTCCAAACCCATAGCAAGTGGACGTTTTCTTAACTTCCACTCATACCATTCATACCAGCAAAAAATCAACGTGGCAAAAAACTTTATCAGCAGAGTGGAAAAACTATCTACCAATCTCAACAGACCGGAGCAAATCCAAATCATGGACAAATATTTAAAACAAAACGACTACCCAAAGTCGCTGCGAAACAGATTGATTAACAATAACAAAACACGCGCAATACCTACCACACAACTTTCCAATCCTGATGAAAACCTGAAACATACTTACCGGTCACTTCCAAACATACCGTCATTGACGCATAAAATAGCAAAAACCCTAAAAAGAGACTACCCGGATGTCTCACTAGCTTTTCGCAACATCAAAACAGTAGCAAATCTTTTCAGCAAGGTCAAAGATAGCATACCGCAGGATAATTTGAGCAATGTGATATACAGCATACCATGCCAAAACTGCCCATCATCATATGTGGGCATGACTTCTAACATGCTTAAAACAAGGATAGCTGCACACCGCTCAAACATAAAAAAGCTCAACTTACTCAGGGAAGCAGGACACACCAGTGAAGACATCCAGATAGTCGAACTAAAAACAAAAACAGCTCTCCTCGAACACAGCATTACACATCATCATAACTTCGATGTAAACAAGGTGAAGATACTCGATCAACATAACCGAACGACAGCTCTTCCTATATTGGAAATGTGTCATATCATCAACCAGCAAAAAACTGTAAACAAACGCACAGATACCGACGGACTTAGTTGTATATATGCAGGAATTCTACAAACACTACATAATAGAAACTATAAAACTGACAACACTTACACTACCGATACTACCATACGCACGATTATAGCAAACACTCAACAACCGTCAAGTTCAGTACAGTTACCAGATCGAATATAGCGCTTTTTCCCTCGTTCTCTACCCGCGAAACAGAATCGTTTCAAACGCAGAAAAATTTCAAAAAATACAGTAGGTGCATGAATATGCGAACAATAGCAGTGAGTAGATATATGTTAGCAAATTAAACACAGAATATAATTTTTTTTTCAATTCTTGACCAAAATAGCTATTAGATGACGCGTATACATTAGGACAGTTCATGTTTTACCACAACATTACACTTTACAAGAAAACACAAAGTTTTTGTAAGTAAAATTATTTATGTACTTCAGTAACTACCAAGAGCTATACATTTTTAGAATCCTTGATAAAGGTGGAATAAATCCATTGAAACGTTGGAAGTAAAAGCAATATTGTTGTTTTCGCTGTCTAATTTATGACTGACTAGCCGAAAAAACTCGTGATACTAAAAGAACTTAGTTGGACAAATTCGAGATCTAAATTAGTAATCGCATGTCGAACTTAAGTCGAAGAATTTAGCATATTAAAGGCTATCTACCTTCTCTGGATACCCACTCATTCCGGTATTACTTAAAATGAATGAGCGGACGCATTGGCTAGAGCGAGCGCTGCGACTAATTTAGTTGGTCCAGAACCAGTTTCACCACTATCGATAAGTTGGAAAAAGCACAAGATTTGCTCTTGGGCTGCATCAGCTTGCGTTCAAACAAAGACTTTTCTTCCGGATGAGAGTCCGAAAATGTCAAATAATTTGCTGCATTTTTCCAAGCACAATTACAGTTTTCTAGTCTTGGTACTGACTGAACCATGGAGTTTTTATTCTTATGTGATACGATTCTCAAAATGGCCGATCAGATTATCACCTTAGAACTCTAAGCACCTTGGACTGGACATTGCGAACTCAATTATGGTATGGCCACTATTCAGCGCACTGAGTATTATTCGTCGGATCTTTGTGAATCCGATTACGGAACTTCGTAGTATTTAATATGTAGCTGCCATGCAGTAATGCAATTGCGTATTCGGATGTTTGGTTCTCTAATACATAGATGAAACTATGCACAGAGAGCTGGGACTTAAGGATATGCTAATGTCCCTAACCCAGTGTGGTAAAGAGCTATAGTTTAAGTCGAATTTGCAAGACAGTATCTCTTCGGGGGTATTGTCGTTCTGTTATCTCTATATACCTTTCGGGGGTTTTAATGTATTCGTTCATCGATAAGTGTCTTAATTCCCTTGGGAGTGAAGAATACTTCCGTATTGTCTATGTTCTCTGTGTCGTTATTTTCCTTATTCTTAATCTTACCACTTCCCCAAAAGATGAAAAAACGAATCATGGCAAGGCACAAATCTCCGATCAACATATAGAACGTTCAATTTGAGCCTGTCGGTACCGATTCCTGATCCTGATTATTCTCTTTCTTCGATAACCAAACTTTCGATCACTTTGGCGTCAAGGGACGGTAAGACGCGATGTTTGATTCTGCGATTAACCGCTATTGCGATTCTTCCACCGAATCCAACAATTCGACCAAAACGATTAATAACAAAATTAGAGTTACTTTTCAATCTTATAGTCCGTATTATTTTTCATTCAGTTCGTTTGTTTGGTAAGGCACGTTTGCGTTAGCCTAAAGTTGTCGATTTTGCTTTTGTTTGACATTTTGAATTTCGTGGAGCTAGGGGATTACACATTTAATTATTATTTTTTTTATGAAACTAAAAGAAATTTTTTAGCTAACTTATACATATACAAGAGGTGATAATATAATATTCGCAAGATTATGGAGGCCATTTGGTGTGTTTTTATAGTAGTGTACTATAGGATTTTTAGCAGGGAGATTATTGGAGCTAATTGCTTTAATTAATAGGGGGCACTGGGCCAATTCGGGCATAGTAAGGGTTTGTGAGCTATAGAACTGGAACGTGTCGACAGATTCACAAATAAATATTTTCTCCTGAAAGCCTGATAAATTGCGCACATTTTTGTTTAAGGCGATTTTTTTCGATCTTTTACCGTATTGTATATAAATGGTTCTGCGTAAAAGTACAGGAAAGGTCCGAATCACCCCAACCCATTTCTAATCGATTTTTCCAATAGACATAAATTTCTAATTTGGCCTAAGTTATTCCTATTTGGATTTCATTAAATTTCGAATTGTGAAATGAAAAGCGCTCTTTGATATATAGAACTTTGTAGTAAATTAACTAAAAATAGGTTATGAGCTATAACGTCGAAATCTGTCAACCGATTTGCGGAAACTTATGTTTTCCTGCAAGCTCGACCGACTGCGCACACTTTCCTGTCAAACGGTTTTTCGCGATCGTATTTACGGCAAACGGTTCGAATTGGACTAACTCATATTCTATTATTTACACACCGATTAAATGAAAACAGTTGATAGTCTCACCCAAAACAAGATATTAAATAAAATATATTATCCGGCAGATCCAAAATCACGATAAAGCACTTATTTAATAAATTGTTGCTGCCAACAAAAATCTATTTTTTCGACTTCCACATTTTTCAAAAAAAAAAGCGTCCGAAACAATATTCGCCCCAAGCGTGAGATAGAACAGAGCTACAAGACAGCCATGAAAGTGATATGTATGCTTTTCATAATTTTACCATAGCTGAGAAACTGGTGGTCCGAATTGGCCAGCGGTCCGAATTGGTCCACTTCCCACTATTATATTTGGTTTTGAAAAATTTACAATTATGTACCCTCAAGAAGTTGAAAAATGCGTTTTCGCACTTTTCAATGAACGAACATTCCAGCTTAATAAATTTAAATGATTATTTAAAGCCATTATCAGGCTTTAAATTCGTTATAATTTTGTTAGTAAATTCCCACCAAGTTTAAAAAAGCTTCAAATATGGAGGTGCAATTTAGCATTGCAGTCATCGATTGAAGTATCGATTGCTGCAACAAATTCAAGTTTCCTTCCGTGATGCTATCTAGATCGGTTGGAGCAAATGAAGTGTTGTGTGAGAAAGAAATTGGAGGCAAGGTGATCATCGTTCTTTTAGCTGTGTTACCTGTCAGTGTTATGCTACGCACCATTGTAGGATGGTATGGCGGAGATAGAAGATCATCTTATAGAGAAGTTGTAATTCAAAATTTTTCAATTCGTTGGATATTTCGTCCAAACTTCGGCCTTATGGAAACCTTTTCTAGATAGCCTTAAAATGGGCGTCTGGTGTCTGGTATAAAATGGTCAAACCGAAAATTATTTTGTTTTACGATTTTGAAAGCAAGGCAACAATGGATCTTTTGTGTGATGTTAAGATTAATTTATACATTCATTGTGCACAAAAAAATGTTCAGTCACGCCGAGCCATACATACGAGCGTTCCAGGAGTAGACGTCTAACCGTTTCCACGTCAAGGAGCACCGCGGCGAACAAGATAACTCTTGGAAAAATTGTCTGGCACAAGAAATTCAATAAGATTTGTAAAGCTTATACTTGTAGTTACTCGATTAACTGACAAAAATTAAGAAAAGTTCGAGTTTTGGAAAATGGCTTAATTTACTGTGAAATTTGCTCACTTTTCTTTAAAACAACTGAGAGAAATTTCTTTTATCCATTTTTGTGTGGTCCATCATACACATATTGTGCATTTTAATAAAAAAATGAAGTCAAATTGTTGATTCGTTTTTGGATTACCAATTTAAAATTTAAAAAAGGGGTTTCGAGAAAAAACGCTATTACCGAAATTGCGAGAGATTATTCTAGCGGTTCAATACTTACAATTAAGCGAATAAAAATGAAATTGATTTTTGCTGACTACACCAGATGCCACCCTTAAATGATCTATCTGTTTTAAAATCATATGAATCAAATTTATATAACTTCTCCATAAGATACTGGCGAAGTCGTTTGTAGCCAATCAAGCCATCCGCTGTAAGTCGACACTCTCCTCTTCGGCCAAACTGATAAGAGGCTTTCACGTCCGGAAGGAACGTCGAAAGCTCAGTTAGAAAGGCTCTGAAGGCGGAGATCATCACTGTTTTCGGCGGAGAAGATTGCTGTTTCTTCTCTTGGCATTACGCACAATGTGAGGAAATTTCCCGATTTCTTCTGCTTCACATTCGGATAAAACATCGAATGAGTTGCTACAATCAATTGCATTTTCGGATGAAGAAGTTACGCTTTTTAGTTTATTTTTAATATTTGGCACACGGCTTTTCTGGGATGATCCAGACATATTGGAAGAATTAAATATTTCTTTGGGCTGAATTCTTGAAAAATGTTTTAGTCTTGTAAAACACTGATCGAGTGGAAAAAGTAGGTAGTAAAACTCTAGGTAAACCAGGAACTATCTAAATTGTGACCGGATCAAACGAAGGTTCAATCTGGACTGAACCCTTTTGGTAATTTTGTAATCCTCTAAGTATTCCGATTGTCAACCAAAATGACTATGTAAGGTACGACATGAAATCATAATCTCGACCGACAGTCAACAGCAATAAAACTATCGAGCAATTAGCGAACACGAACGAAAATTTGATTTCGAGCTCAGAATGCAAAACAAGAATGGGGAATGCCACCCCTGCATTGTCGGTTTTGAGGGGCGTCCGTTTTAAATTATTTTTTTTGTTTCCTCTCAAGTTCTACACCCCAAAATTACTCTAAACTGGAATTTCAACCGACTTTTTGTATGGATTGTGATCACTGTACAAAGCATCAAATCAATTTTATTTTTTTATTGGTATAATTTGTAATGCGCTTCGTTCGCTCGTATATTTTTAAGCGAGGTATATACATATTTTTTTAAAGATTTAAAATAGTAAAAATGTTTATTTACCTGTGCAAACCCGTTCAGAAGATTTAAAATCTCGTGATGTACACCTTCAACCTAATACACTCTCATGTACTCTATTGGTCTATTCTCTGCCGTTTACAACTTCTCAAACTGCAACCACATCCCACCTTTTGGAGATATTATCAAATTGGCCGGATCAATCGTCAGCGGTACGATCGTGCGGGGAGCTAGTTTGATTCGGAATTTTTGTAACAAATGTGCAATACCTAACCGGGTTTGCAACATCCCGAACCGCAATCCGATGCAGCTGCGGGGTCCATCACCGAACGGTATGAATGCCATGTGATGTCGTTGCGCGACCTGATCTGGATTAAACCGATCCGGATTGTACGTTTCCGGATCCGGGAAATACTCGGCATCATGATGGATCGCGTAAACAGGAACCATTACGCGGCACCCCTTTTCCAGTACTATTTCAGTTTCGGGTACCTTGTAGTTATTGCTGACGCTACGGAAAATGTTTACGATTGGTGGACACATACGAAGTGTTTCTGAAGGTGAAATAGAAACATGATTTTAGTGTTTTGGGGAAAAAAATGGAACCTACCGTTGATACAATTTTCAACATATTTCATGTCATAAATAGCCTCATAGGTTATGGATCCATGCTGCTTGACAGTATCCAACACATTTTGTCTTGCCTTATCCTGCAGTTCCTGATTTCGTGCCAACTCGTATAAACAGAATGTCATTACAGTGGACGATGTTTCAAAACCTGCGACGAAGAATACAAATGCTTGCGCTGCTATTTCATTAAATGTTAGCTGACCCAACTGATTCGTGTTTTCTTCTTCGACGGGTTCTGCATTTTTGAGCTTGATTAACAGATCCATAAAATCGTTTCTCACCACTTTATTCTTCTCTCTATGCTCAACGGTATCCCTAACCGCTTTCATGAAAAAATCACTAACGTCCTTCCTGAAGACGCGCATGTGCATTCTTCTAGCCAAATCTCTGAACATTAATCCAAACAAAATTTTCATCAAAAGTATCGGGCTTTGTCGGAAAATGAGCCGGCCCATTTCACGAAATTTCGCTTTCGGATCTGCCAAACTGTTACACTCCAATCCAAATGCACAGGTTCCGATGACGTCCGTCGTATATCGGGCCAAAAAATCTTTTATCTCAATATCCTGTCCCGTGGCAACCACCGCCCCTAGCGATTGCTGGAAACGCTCAGCAACCGCTTTAATCACGGGGAACATCATCTTCATTTTTCCTGATGTGAATGTCGGAGTAAGTTTATTCCTCAACGCTTTCCACTTGTTGCCCTCCAGGGTAAGCAAATGTGCCGTCAGCGGGTCATCCTTTTCATTGTAATATAATCCACGATCGTGAAAGTACTGAAAATCCCTAATGAAAACGTCCTTCACGAATTCTAGATCTAGCGCTATCGCAACCGGATTGATGAAGAAATAAATTCCACCCAGCTTTCGTCCAGGACTTTTTAGCTGTTGGTAGGAACGTTGCGCAAGCACACTCAAATGCTGTCCGAAGACTCCCTGCAGGTTACCGAAGGGAAAATATGCCTGCAGAAAAGGAACCCCACGTTTCTGCCAATAGGAATACCGATTGCGCAGCCAGTAAATGGCCAGCGATACGACAATCAACACTAAATGAATCCACATTTTTGAGCACTACCTTGCTGTTTGTTATTGCGTCCGACCACGCGAACCGACTGGCTTCTAATCAAATTCTGAAAGCTTTTATAATGCAAACAGTTTGTTATCTTTTCGGTAGACGGGTGAATATTTATTTGGTTCTCTTTTGTTGTTTTGGTCGTCAAATACAAATGATGATATAACTTAGTCCTCTCCTGTTCCACCTGTTCCTACTTTCGCGGGATTCAATCGATGTGATGCAATCCAAAAACAGGAATGCTTAACTATGATTCATAAAAACGCCAAACCAGATTATTGATTATGGGATAATAGTGAGCAATTTGATGTCTGGCTCGTCGGAAAATCAAAGAAGTTGCTGTCGTTTCGATGCTGACCCCATCCCTTTCAACATTGCGCTCAGAATTTTGACGTTATACAGGTGGTTTAAAAAGTGACGAAAATATAACAAACGACTATGTAAGTGCAGAGCAATCGCGAAAAAATATGTAGGTCCAAAATAACCACTTTCAGTAAATCTCAATGGAATGATGTGAACAGCTGGAGATATATAAGACTGGCGGTTCAATACTTGTATTTGAATTTGACGATTTTGAAAGCCCGTATGGCCAAAAAGAGAACATCCCTAGGGATTTCGCAAAAATCTGGATGGAGGCCAGTGAACT
Organism: Topomyia yanbarensis; assembly: GCF_030247195.1. Lineage (NCBI taxonomy): Eukaryota > Metazoa > Arthropoda > Insecta > Diptera > Culicidae > Topomyia > Topomyia yanbarensis. The sequence continues at coordinate 15,328,058 of NC_080671.1, forward strand.
CATAGCTCTTTTTCATACTAGTCTTTGCAAAATATGAAGTTTGACATCCATACTGTGTAAATGCATGGTTCCAAACTTAACCTTTTCGGGAACATGTCCGGAGGTTCTGAGTTATTACGGACGGATGGAGTTCACCCAAAGTACTCAAAAGCCGTTTTGTCTTTACACTTACCTAAAGCATTTTAGTTTGAAAATCGACCATCTACGCAGCATCTGCAGGCGGCTTCTGGAGTAATCCAGATTGTAGTCAGGGCTTCAGAATATAGCATCATGAATAGGTTTTGAAAGACAAAGTCCTAAGGCATAAGTGAACTTTCGGCTGCATCAGGTTTTCTTCTCTCGACTCGGTTGCATTGTTTGCCACTTCAAAATACTTTTATCGATGTTGAATACAAGGCTGTCGACAGCCGCGACAAATAATACGAATTTGACTAACCGTTGAAGAACAATTGTAATATAGAAGCTTAAAATAGCGTTATGTTTAGGTTAGGAGTATTAAAGACATATCGATTTGCAACGACATTTGAGGTAGACGGTGCCAAATCGTGTATTCGTACCTCGATTGTGTCAACGTCTTTATAGACAGGGATATAAAATTTACTTTGTCACATTCGACGAGGTGATACGTTTTGTTTACGCAACGAACGATTTTGCTTTGGTAATGGTTTAGGAACATTATCAGTACGCTATGTCGGACATGGTGAAATTGTAGGCGGTAAACTTCTGCCATCTTACGTACAATTTGCTCTATTGATAATTCTTCCACACCCAAATAGCAAATCTAAAGATTCATTTCGAAAAGTCTACAGCAATACAGCTTGCCCATAATGACCGTTCTGTATCGACACAATGTATATTTCGGTAGATTATTAGTTTCACGTGCCATAAAAACACAAAAATACAAACTAAAGCGTCAATTTTAATCAAAAATTTCTTACAATGTTATAATCAAAGATTCATGAGATGAATTGATTCGGTTGAATCAGTTAATTGAAATTCCAACAATCTTCAAATTGAAAAGAAGAGAAAACACGGAACTCCGATTACGCAGACGAATGTCATTTCCCATCACGGTATTCATCCAAATGGTTGGCATTGTATTACTTTGGGCTTTGAAAATATTTTGTATTAGCTTCTGAATTTTGTTAGATAGATGTAAAGTACATCAATCCCAACGTTTATTTTGACATGCGACAAAAATCAAAATAAATTTATGGTATCCTCAAAAAGAGCTTATTTTTTTTATTAAAATGTTTCCAGGGATGTTGTTGTTGTAACTGCGACTAACGTTTCAATATTGGTTCCACTCTTCAAAATTTCGGAAGAAACAGAAGGTAGTGTTTTTGAAAGCTAGTAACTTTCATTGTACTGAACGGAAAAGCACAATGTTTGCACTATTAAGTCAAAGAAAGGTCCACGAATGTTCTATTGAACTTTTCGCAACTAAAGAAAAATTGATTTTCAGAAATCAATTATTATCCGAGCCATGATTGACCAGTACTATTCGACCCGTGTATGCTTACATTTTATTTCATTGTTAGCGCCGCCCTTTTAACGACGTTAAACCACAGAGAACAGACATCCATGATCGAACAAAAATATTTAAAAAACGTGTGTAAACATTTGAATTAATATACGATAAACACTAGCGCCGCCACACCAACCTATCCCAACTATCCGTCAAATCCATTCCGGAACCGGTTCGAATTCCTGAATGGATTCAGTATGGAATCTTGCTCAAAGAATACAACCGATTCCGACTCTATCGGTTGATGTATTTGAGCTGGAATTCATGCTGGAAGTCCGAACCGGTTCCGGTCTAGTTTGACTGGGTAGAGGAATAACCGCTGTCAATTCTGTCGAACTTAGCCACAAAAAACATGACGACATTAGCGCACCTAGTTTGGATATCCCAACTTCCTTCGAAACCGTTAGAGATTTTACACAAGTTGAATGCTGCAGATGGACGTCTGTTCTCTGTGGTTAAACCAAACAAAGATTATAAAACATGGCCTGTTTCAATTTTTCATCATTCGTTTACCCGTCGCCGATAGCAGCAGTAGCAAGCACCACAACAGGAGCAGCATGCAGAGAAGGTTCCTCAGCCACGGTTATGCATTGATACTGGCCAGAAATCCCCAACTTGAGAAACCATTCGTTATCTGATGCCGTTTCTGAAGGTAGTGCACCGGCGTAGTAAAGCACTGGTTTTGCTCGTTCGAGCATGAGTGTCAACGAAACATGGCTAGTTTTTTGCGCTTATGCTCGAAACGTCGGTGTACATCAGTCGAAACGAACAAGAGAGTACTGAGCTGCTGATCAGCCAGCTTCACTTTCTGCTGCAATGGCCCCTTCAAGAAACCAATGAGGCCCTATCTGTCTGTTCATTTTTGTTATAAAAACACCGGTACGAGCGACTTATACCGAAAGACATCCAATTTGTTTCATGAAGAACGTGCCAAAATAGTTACCTCTGTCCTTTTTAGGACAACAAAAAAAAATTAATTTTAATTTAATTTAATTTTTATTTTAATTTAAATTTTCGATTACAGAAACAACTTCCTTCTCATCGGCGTCTTTTATACCAGCGAATATGCACTACTATCGCTCTCTGGCTCCTTTTCGTGACATGTGTATTTTCATTCGATTTGTTAACTAATACTAATACATAACCAAAACGAATACATCGTCTCCACCCTACAACCCATCCAAACATGTGACCAGTGTTTAAAAAAATGTTGTAGATTTTCAATTTTGAAAGAATGTTGCAGATTGGAAAAGAAGGAAAACCACTTTTAAATTCCAAAAATTACCGTTGATAACATAAACAAGAAATACGTCTATTGTTCGGCATATTTGCCGTATAATCAACCATTACCTTCTGATGATTTCAAAAGGGTTGTATCATCATAATGAGTTTCCACTCATAATCGGTAGTGATGCAAATGCTCACCACATAATTTGGGGCAGCTCAGATATCATGTTGAGAGGCACCGAATTGATGGAATACTTAAGCAGTACAAATCTGCACTTACTTAGTGCAGCAAATCGCCCAACATTTGCACGATCTGGCAGAGAAGAGGTGTTAGATGTAACTCTCTGCTCTGACGGTATTACGCACGAGTTGGGAAACTAGCTCGTATCGATTGAGCTCGAACCGTCAGTATCTGATCATAAGTACATCGTCTTTGATCAATTAAACGTCTCGCTTCCAACGATCGAATCTCCACGTGACTTGGATGAGGTTGTCGATAAAACAAACTCACTCATAGTAGCTGCATACCGAAAGGCTTGTCCGCTTCGAGTTATGCGTGCTTTTAGAGGAACACCTTGGTGAAATGCAGAACTTGCTCGACTCAAAAATTATGTACAAGAGCTTTGAATCACAGACGCAGGGACGGGTCGGAGGTCTTTACGTTGGCTTGCAAGCATACAGAAATGCCTTTCGATCGTCATTTCAAACTCAATTATCACATGGCTACTATTCAGCGTTCTGAGTATTATTCGTATGATCTTCGTGAATGCGATTACGGAGATTCGAATAATTTGATATGTAACTGCCCAGCAGTAATGCAATTGCGTATCCGGATTTTTGGTTCTCCATATATAGATGAACTTATGTACAGAGAGCTGAAACTCAAGGATATGCTATTGTTCCTAACCCAGTGTGGTAAAGAGCTATAGTTTAAGCCATATTTAAATGACAATATCTCTTCGAGGGTGTTGTCGTTCTGTTATCTCAATATCCTCTTGGGGGTGTTGATATACTCGCGCACTGCTTAATTAAAAATTCTAAATCCGGAGGTTGAAAGTTTTATTTATGCTATTGTAGCACCTGCAAATCGTTCAGCATCCTTCCAGGGGTGCAAAATGCGCTGTTTTAATTATACTGTGTCGTTATTTTCCTGACTACTTCCCCAATTCTTCCCACCAAGGAAATGATGAAAAAGCAGATCATGGTAAGACACAAATCTCCGTTCAACATGGGGAACGTGCCATTCGAGCCAGTCGCTACTGATTCTTGATTCCGGAATCAAATAACGTATTGGCCTAAGATATGACAAGTACGAAAAATATCGTTTGCTTTTACGAAGCAAAATAACCCTTATCAGTGCTAAAAGTTTTTAAAATGTCCAAAGTGCAGTCACGCCACTCCGGTTATGTTACAGACATTACCCACCCATTTTTTTTAGAAAACCTAGCTCTCATCATATAATCATATACTCACCTAAACTTACAATAAACAAAAAGGTGATGATATAAAGTTCTGAAAAAATTTATCAATGATGTACGCTGCATCTTCCAGCATAATTTACGAATAAAAATTGTCGAAAAGCGTCAACGTGTGTGTGTAATATGTTTTTATTATGCGAAAGAATTGGACAAGGTAGTTGACAACATTGCTGTTATGAAACCGGATTTCCTCCTGGTGGCTGTAATCTTACCTCTCCGGATGATCTGCTCAAGGAAGTCACCCGGGGACACTTATCTTTCTCATTTTCATCAACGACCTCTTCATACGCATCAAATGATCTGAAAATTTTCCGTTAGATTGTCTCAGGACTCGACTCTGCTGTGCTCCAAGATGATATAACCAATACGTAGATGGTTCTTGCTGCACGGCATGCAGATCATGGTCGATATAGGGGAAAATGGGGAGACTTGACCAAGCGCAAAATTCTATTTTTGGCTATGGCGTCTTCTATTCGATTCCTAATTTTTTTTCAAAAATATTTTTATACTTGTTTCGATCCCTTAAGGTAATTTTAAAAATTTGGAATGAAAAATCCTTTCCTTACAGAAAATATTACGTGATTAATAAATTTTCATTAAATGATGTAATTTTTGTATCAATCTTTGTATGGACATATCTACTCGACTACTAATTGCTATTAATGTACTAATATACCATCTTAATTCTTGTGAAGTAGTGAAATGATTTTACATAAATTGGAACATTGGAATAGTTATTACTAGAATTTGCATGACATTGAACGCCATAACTAATGTTGGGGAGACTTGACCAAAATTTTATGGGGAGACTTGACCAAGTGGCAATTAGCTGAAGAAAGATTCAAAATTCTTGATATTTATTATGTTTGAGTATCTACTGTTAATGTTAATCGCACCATAAAAAATCCCACCGCAAACATAAGTCTTTATATTTTAGTATCAGTAAACAAAGTTATCAATAGTAGGACTGATTTCGTGACGTGTGAACATACAATGCAAGCAGTACAGTTAATCCTTAAAAAGAAATGCATTAAAAATCGAAATTTATCAAATGCAACCCTTTTATATTTTTTACTGCTACCTAAGGATCTCGACAATATGGAAAAAAATAATTACAGTATGTTTTATGTCATTATTTTTTGTTATGATTTCTCAAAATTCTCTTGGTCAAGTCTCCCCATGCCTTGGTCAAGTCTCCCCGCAGTGGGGAGACTTGACCAAAAAAAAAACGATCACAGAAAAACTTTTGTAACTTTTCAAAAATTAAATTAAAAATTCTGCAAAAAAAAATCATGAAGACGCAAAATAACTTTACACATTATATCTCAATAACTTTTAAGGGATTGAAGGCTTTTTTAGAGATTTATGTAGTTTTAGTGTTTTCAACAGAAAACTTCGCTTCGTACAAGTTTGGGCACCATACCGCACCGTTCAATGCTTTGTGCGATTTACTTCAAGAAATCTGCCTTTCTTGCAATTAATGTTTAATTTCGATATATTATCAAACATTATCGACTATCCCAACATTCTTACAAGAATTCATTTGTTTGTATCTCTTCGTGGTATAAGGAATCACCTGCTTCTATAGATTCCTAGGCACCTCTTCTCTAGTTAATGACTTCCATTCTACTAAACCTAGTTAGTGTGTTAGCAATAAACATTATTAATATTAACATTAGCATTAAGTGTAATTTGTACTTTATTTGCAGAAGACGAAAAAATATATATAATTATTTTATTGTTCTTGTAAATAGTAATGGTCGAATGTAATCTGCTACCAATTTTCTCAATAAATCCTTGCATAGCCAGTTGCAATCGTTTGAAAATAGCTAATTCGTTTTACCATTCTTCCAAAACAGGGACTACGCCCCTACTGAAGTTATTTTTCGAGGTCATGAGAGTAATCCGACTTGATTAACCGTTGTGTGTCCGACGCGGTACCCGGGTACCTTTTTAAGTTTCAATTAATTAAATTCCTCTGTTTTATCCATAGCTGGAAATTGAAACTTTGTGACATCTTAGAACTTCACTAAGTCAAGCTTTTGGGTTAATAATATTGTTGATATAGTAAGGGTGGGAAAAAGGAGGGGTACCCACAAAACTAAAATGCCCGTAACTACGGTAATTTCCAACCGATTTCAATACTTCTGGCCGTTTTGGATTCAAGAACTCATCCACTTTTGGACTTGGTAAAATTGAATCGGGTTACCTCATTCGGTTCCCGGGAATCCGGGTTTCCGGAAGCAGGTTCCAGTGCTGGGGTACTATTTGCAAACTTCAATGGAATACTAGTAATATGGGTATCAAAATTCTTGGAATTGAATCAGTAGGCTGTATCTCGTGGTTTTGGAACCATTTGGTGATTTGACCCCGGAACGGACATTCCGGGGCAGGTTCCCGTGGGGCCGTGAGTGGCCATTCCATTCCAATTCCATTTTTCAAATTGCCATAGGGTCCCGTAACAATAAAAAACAGACTTCCGAGACAATTTGAAGAGTTTTGATACTCATATTGCTAGTACATTATTAAAATTTACAAATCATACCTTAGTACTGGAACATTACCCCGGAAAATCCGGATTACCAAGAACCAGATCCATTCATGCGGTTCAACTTTACAGAATCAAAAAGTGGACGAGTTCCTGTATCCAAAATATCTAAAAGTGTCCAAATCGGTCAAAGGAATCCACAGTTATGAGTATTTCAATTTGTGGGTACCCGGGTACCCTCGTTGGCCTGTTAAAGGCGTTTTTTTGTTGGACACATAACTGTTAACAGTTATGTGCCCAACAAAAAAACACCCAGGCCAACGTGGGTACCCGGGTACCCATAATTTGAAATGCTAATAACTATGGCTTCCTTTAACCGATTTGGACACTTTTAGATGTTTTGGATACAGAAACTCATGCACTTTTTGATTCTGTAAACCGGAACCGGATGAATGGATCTGGTGCTTGGTAATCCGGATTTTCCGGGGTAGTGTTCCAGTACTAGGGTATGGTTTGTAAATTTTAATAATGTCCTAGCAATATGAGTATCAAAACTCTTCAAATTGTCTCGGAAGTCTGTTATTTATTGTTACGGGAACCTATGGCAATTTAAAAAATGGAATTGGAATGGAATGGCCACTCACGGCCCCACGGGAACCTGCTCCGGAATGTCCGTTCCGGGGTCAAATCACCAAATGGTTCCAAAACCACGAGATACAGCCTACTGATGCAATTCCAAGAATTTTGATACCCATATTGCTAGTATTCCAATGAAGTTCACAAATAGTATCCCAGTACTGGAACCTGCTTCCGGAAATCCGGATTCCAGGGAACCGAATGAAGAAACCCGATTCATTTTTACCAAGTCTAAAAGTGGATGAGTTCCCAAATCCAAAACATCAAAAAGTATCAAAATCGGTTGGAAATCACCGTAGTTATTAGTATTTCACTTTTGTGGGTACCCGGGTACCCACGTCGGCCTGTTACGTAGTAAAAAAAATTCAGGAGCCCCTCCTCACTCCCCCCCTTACTATATGAATAATATTATTAACCCAAAAGCTTGACTTAGTGAAGTTCTAAGATGTCGCAAGGTTTCGAGTTCCAGCTATGGATAAAACATGGAAATTTCATTAATTGAAACCTAAAAAGGTACCCGGGTACCGTGTCGGATACACAACGGTTAAATAAATATTCGAAGGCACAAGGAAAAAAATCTCGAAATATGCATCGATCTACTCAGTCTGCATTATAAAAGTCTCCAGCGTTAGATTAGATAATTTAGTTAGTTCGCCGCGAGGCAGCAAGTCAGTGTACAGCAGCCTATGTGGATTTATTTTCTGTTGATAACCGTATCGCTAGCTGCAAAGATCAGTATTCCTATTGGCAGAAACGCGGTGTGCCATACCTGCCGGCATATATTTTCCCCTCGGCAAACTGCAAGGAATTCGGGCAGCATTCTAGTGCGTTGATGGAATGTTCCTACCAGAAGCTGAATGATCAATGCCGAAAGCTGGGAGGAATTTATTTTCCCCGAGATAAAAGATTTTTTGGCCCAGTATACGACGGATGTCATCGGAACCTGTGCATTCGATTGGGGTGCAATAGCTTATCAGATCCGAAGGAGAAATTTCGTGAAACGGGTCGAAAAATATTCCGACAAAGTCCGGTACTTCTGATGAAAGCGTTATGTGGATTGATGTTTGGCGATTTAGCTAGAAGGATTCACATGCGCGTCATCAGGAAAGACGTGAGTGATTTCTTTGTAAAAGCTATCAGGGATACCGTTGAGCATAGAGAGAAAAATAAAGACTTCATGTCTTCCGAGACATTACTCGGAACATGCCAGTTGCTTAGTTCATGCAAGGCTTATGACTTTTTGGATTTATGTTTGAGCGTCTAATTAGTGCTAATTTTGGTGCTAGTTTAGATTTATTATCTAATTGGCACCTAGATGGTGCTAGTAACTGATGAGGAGAATCCGAAACGCTTCAAACAAATTTCATGGATCTGTTAATCAAGCTTAAAAATGCAGAACCAATCGAAGAAGGAAACAGTTGAGTCAGCTAACGTTTAATGAAATAGCAGCGCAAACATTTGCGTTCGTTGTTTCGGGTTTTGAAACCGTCCACTGTAATGACAGGCTGTTTAAACCAGGTGGCGCGAAATCAGGAACTGCAGGATTAGGCAAGACAGAGAGTGTATGATGCAATCGAGCAGCATGGATCCATGACCTATGAAGCTATTTATGATATGAAATATGTTGAAAATTGTATCTATGGTAGGTTTTTATCCACAATTTTCAAATCACTTCTCTGCTTACTGATCCTTTCTTAGAATCGCTTCGTAAATATCCTCCAATCTCAAACATTCTCCGATGCGTCACCAACAGCTACAAGGTACCCGAAACCGATATAGTGCTTGCGAAGGGATGTCGTTTAATAGTGCCCGTGTACTACCGGGATCCGGAAACGTACTATCCGGATCAATTTGATACGGATCAGGTTCTCGAGAGACACCAAATGGCATTCATTTCGTTTGGTGATGGACCTCGTAACTGCATCGAATTGCGGTTCGGAATGATGCAGGCGCTGATTGGTATGGCTCATTTCATATTTTAATTGGGGTTTGCCGAGTATACCCAATAAGTGGAATAATAGTGGTTTCGATGTGATTCGTACAATAACACTAGAAAAAACAAGTATGTGGTAATGTCAGTGAAGATCATAATTATTTTTATATCTGTTAATTTAAAATATATTAACTGAGTACTTACGCGGAACAGAACTGAGCTGAATTGAACTCAAAATGAATCAGTTTATAGTAAATAAAAATAAAAGTATCCTACACGCCAGTCAATAAACCACGGAAGATATCTAAATATAACAGTATGTTTAAAGCTTAAAATAGACATACACCAAATTCTTTTTTTGCACGGGGGATGCGTTTCGTGCAAAAAAAACCGTGTAAAAAAAATCCGTGTTATTTCGAGAAACCGTGTAAAAAAAATCCGTGTTATTTCGAGAAACCGTGCAAAAAAAATCCGTGTTATTGCGAGAAACCGTGCAAAAAAAATCCGTGCTATTTTGAGAAACCGTGCAAAAAAAATCCGTGCTATTTTGAGAAACCGTGCAAAAAAAATCCGTGCTATTTTGAGAAACCGTGTAAAAAAAATCTGATTTTTTTTTATTTAACAGCTATTTTTTAATGGTATTTAACAATGAATACTGTTGGACATTTTAAATGCACAAGGGGGCTGTCAATGTGCCCAGTAGAAGTTTTTTAATTTTTCGAGTTTTTTTTAGAAAAATGTAAGTTTTTTTATTCGTTAAAAGAAGTTATTGTCCTTTGAAAAGCAATAGTTAAAATGGTAAAATGTTTCAACTATTTAGAGTTTGTTAACTTTTTGTAGATTACACTGTGCTACAGTGATTTTAAACTTTTAAAATGAACTAGTATAACAAATGCGATACAAAGTAATGTACACACGAAAATTTGAAGCAAACAAACATTTTTTGGAACCTTTGCCACAACAAAACTAGCTACGCTGTCATTTTCAGCCGATTTTCGGTTTTGTAACATTTTTTGAACGAAGAAAACTAGACCTTTCGAACAGTATGCGGTCATATACAGTTTGGTAAGAAACATTGTTCGATTCTGGGACAACAATATCAAAATTGTATTTTTTTGCGATTTTTTCATGTAAATGGTTATCTTCTCATTAAAAGAATTTTCATGAAAAGTAAAAAAAACATTTTGATGCAAAGACTCTTGCGCAATTGAAATGTCAGAAATTGTCAATTTTCAACGGCCTATTGATTGGCTTTTACTTAATTAAATACTCTTTCCTGGAAAGAGGCAGCATTTGCCATTTTGCAATGTTGACATTTGCCATTTTGCAATGTTTGATTAAAAATTCTATATAGTTGAAGTTGAAAAATTCGCTATTTTTCACTTAGCGAATCTAGTTTTTTTAACGACTGCAACCTATGCCTTGGTGGATATCGGTCCGTCCCGCGAGGCAAACTTTGCAAAATCGTACGAAATTGCGACTATCTGCCAATTAAACACCGATCTTCAGGAGGACGATAAAGTTTTGTGCATGTGTGTCTCAAAAAGTGTGATGTCCTCTAATTTGTCTACTTCTAAAAAATATTCTCCTGCCAGTGCGTTTGAGTCGTCTATATCTATACTAAACCAATTTAGAATTAGAACCGCCTTTGTTTCTATTCTTTTCTTTCGTCTCCTAGGTCTGAAGCGGATCAATCGACTATTAATAAATATGATAAAAGATGCCAGCAGTATTGGCCCTTATTCGCAAATACTTTATTCACTACAACTGTGCTATATTTCTTCTCGATCTTATAACAGAATTTGAAAATCTCTGTTCTAAATAGTCGATATTGGTAGTTGTTATGATGTACAATACATTAGGAAAATATGCTAGAGTAGTGACAATATTTTTCAGTTCCACAGATACAATCTCCCTTTATTGTATACTTCAGAGTTATTCGCATCTGCTCTCGGAGACCACCAATCCTCCAAACACATTTCAACCACTGAGCATTCAACTCGAGCATATCACACCGAGGAAGCGATTTGTTATTTCCAAGAACCAAAGCTCGAGTGAAACAATCAACATTCTCGTAGGTGCCAGTCCTGCACATCTTCTTGGAACCAGCTAACATATCCAAGCTCGACAGCTAGCTGAAGTCACATATATCTCCACCCAAGCGAAGTGATCAATTCGCTTGTAAGTAGGACCACTCATTTACAAACCAGTCATGAACACATCCGTACCAACGAGAATGGATCATACCAGACGAAGGCCACAGGTCCATCACCAACTTGTCCCATCTCAGTAAAAAAATAGACTTGTGCTTGTTCCTAACTCTTTGAAAGCTCTATTTAATCAGAGATCACTAATTGGTTGATAAAAAGAAACATCAGTCGTTATCTACTCAGACCAAACAATACGTATTGCGTATCCCTGCATATTAAAATCTCCGCTATCAGTTTCTAGCTTATCAAACTGAACAAGCAAAATTAATATACTTTGTGTAGTGGCACTACCCGGGGGAACTTGGCCAAATACCAATTGCTCCATTGCCAATGCGATGTGATATATGAACCGGAATATTATTTGATGATATCTAAAAAGCATACAATCCTATACAAACCATAGCCCAACATTATTGATTTTCAACTACCATAACTTGAATTTTGATTAACAACTTTTTTCCTAAAATTGAAAAATACGTGATTTTTACACATTGGCAGATCATCCCCATTTGTATTGCAAATATCCAATGCCATTTATTTTCAGCTGCCGTTACTAAATGCCTATTAAAAAAAAATTTTTTTTGCACGGTTTCTCGAAATAACACGGATTTTTTTTGCACGGTTTCTCAAAATACCACGGATTTTTTTTGCACGGTTTCTCAAAATAACACGGATTTTTTTTACACGGTTTCTTGAAATAACACGGATTTTTTTTTGCACGGTTTCTCGAAATAACACGCATTTTTTTTACACGGTTTCTCGAAATAGCACGGATTTTTTTTGCACGGTTTTTTTTTCACGGGATGATCAAATCATTAAACTGGTATATCGAAATAGGTATTTTATACATAAAAATCGTGTTATTTTGCAAAACCGTGCAAAAAAAGTCGTGCAAAAAAAATCCGTGCAAAAAAAGTGCGTGCAAAAACAGAATCCGGTGTAGTCCCGTACTACTCAAAGTACATTGGTACACTGTACTCGGCCACGATTCTGAAACAAGCAAACGATTATTTTTCATCTAGCTGTCTGCATTTCTACTAGTAGAAACCTTTCCATTGCACAACAATTTTAAAGCAGGTGTGCATGTGTACATGCATCGTTTTCTGCAACGAAGCAACGCATTCTGGATCAACTGGAAGCGAAAAAGGTACTTTCCTATATTGTATCAAACAATTCGTTTGCCTAATGAAACCGATTCTAAATAAGCCAACGAAAGTCTTTTTGTGGTTTTTACGAAAAATTCGCAGTAAAAATAAAAATTTTCTAATAGAACTATGAATGATTTATCATATGTACGAAAAATTCATAAATTTTACGAAAATTTTCTGTTGAAACTAATTCTTAGCGATATACGAATATATTCTTTCAGTGTTGGGTTTATTTCAATAAAAAAAATATTGTTGCCAAGGTAAGGGATTTTAAAAAAAATATGTCATTTGTTAAAAACCTAACTACCAATAACCCGGGAAAATTTATGAATAGATTAATCTGATTTATTTGAGGTGTTTTAACCTATTCCAACATTTCCAGTATTTGAATAAAAGAACAATGGCACATGCCATAACACATAGGAAAATTGGGTCTGTGGATGTAATACTGTCCACCATGTGTCGAAGGTCCTCATCGAGTTCACCACTAAAGTGTTGTAGAGTGATAGTGTTAATTAGAAAGTAACGCGTCACACCCCTGCTAAATCTGAATCTGATGGAGACGGAGAACCAGGATTTATGTTACGTTTCTGATGTGCTGTTGTTAACAATAATTTCAGTTAGGAGGGTTTTTACCGGGTCGTTAGGAGAGCCCAGATCTTTGAAGAGCCCATTGATGGAAGAAAGCATTGCTTATGGAGCGCGGGAAATCTCCTTTACACCGGATGGTAAGGCACGCTTGTATTGGATTCAATAATATTTGGTTGTAGTGTCCGACGTATTTGAGGAATGTCAGGAGCATTTACTTGTTTACCGGATTATTTGCGAGAATCTCCCTGGGATAGAGGGTGGGTTATTTTCGCAGGTTTTTAATTTCAGGTATTTTACGGTAAGACGTTGCTGGGTTGTCGCGAAATTCTCACACGATCGAGTGAGAATTATTTGTATGAGTTGTACGAAATCAGAAAAGTTCTTTTTGCTTCATTCTGTTGTCAGCAGTCCGATCGACTACAGAAAGCTGATTGGTGTTTGTGATTTTTTCGCTGCCCTAATGTCCGGAGATTCAGTAAAGTTTTGAGAGGCTTGCGTCATAAAAGCGAATAACTGTAACTGGGCTGGTTTGTGCTAGATAGAGAGTACGATTGCAATCGTTTCTGCTGATAAAACCGACTACATTAAAAGAAGAATTCTGACCCGAGTCCACTCTCCTGGCATTCACTTCGTCATCCAGTTTAGAGGTATTCGTGGAGATGCGTAATTTATCCGTGTAGTCATCATTAGCTAGCAATTGATAGCTGGTATGGGCAATATAAGGGAGGGCGCCTGATCCTGTTGACTTGGTTAGGCGGGTGCCAATATTTAGTCTGTTTTCTGTACCAGGTATTTTGCGAACTCTACCCAGGGTTTGGATTTATTTGTGGGGTTCAATCATCTCTGAGTTTCAGCACGGTTATGTAAAACAACACTCGAATACAACTAATCTCATGTGTTTCATGTTTCACATGATCTAGAGCAATTGAAAAGCTAAGGTGCCTTGGATTCCCTTCCTGGCTGACTGGATGACTGTATTCATACCTGTTGATTCATTTCGTGCGTGTTAGAATGAATACTTCAAACTCAAATTCATTTCAACTAACTTCGGGAGTTTCTCAAGGCAGTATACTGGGACCGCCCATTCATACTGTTTGTGAATGATCTGTGTCTTCATTTGAACAGTGCTGTAAACTGACGACCTGCAAATGTATAAAACTATCTGCTCTGCTACAGATTGTACAGATCTGAAATTGGACATTGACCTGCTATCGCGATGGTGTAGAGAAATGGAACGGAGTTAAACCTCAAGAAATACGAAGCAATCTCATTAACTCGGCGTCGCTTATCGATCAAGCACTAATACGCTCTAAATGACCAAATTCTTGAGCGTATCGAAACCATCGGCGATCTAGGAGTGGAATTCATCAACACGTTGCGCTTCACAGAATATGTAGCGTTGACAGTTGCTAAGGCCTATGCAGTACTGATATTCATCCAGTCTAACACAGTTATGCGTCTATATCGTCAGTTTAACGATATAGACGCAATAAAAGCTCTTTTCTGTTCTTTGCATATTAAAAAAGCAACTCCTACCTGGACTCCGCTCCAATGCACACTGTTGAATTGAAAGGGTTCAGAAAAGCTTTCTTCGTTGAAACCACACTTTTCTTTTCTTGCCTTTCCCCCGGAACTCAGCGGCAGTCGTCGGTGATGGCTTCGTACAGCCTTGAAAGTATGTGTCAAAAAGACAGTTGAGTACGGCATCTTCGTTAGACATGTATTCACTACACCTTTCGGTATAGTTAGTAACTTATTTAATCTGCTAGTCTTGTTTGGACTTGAGACATTTGTTCAGAGGCTTACACAACCGATTGACTCAGAGGATGAAAGAACATTTCTACATGCTTTGCGAGCTAACTTAAATATCTCCGAGTCGTCCCTGCATCTGCGATTCCAAGTTTCTCTACATAACTTTTGTAATTGAACAAGTTCGGTATTCCACCAAAGTCTTCCTCTAGAAGCACACGTAACTCGAAGCGGACAAGTCTCTTGATATGCTACTACTATGAGTAAGGTTGTTTTATGCACGACCTCATCCATGTCACTTGGAGATTCTATCGTGGGAAGATACCCATGAAACCTAATCACCAAACCTTCTTCGTAGAAACCCCTGGTCGAAGATTTGCGATTACGTTATGTGACGATATCTAGCGAGACGTTTAAATGATGTAGACGATGTATGAAAGACGATGTACTTCTAATCAGATATCGACGGTTTGAGTTCGTTTGGTACGAACCAGTTTGCCAACTCATGCGTAATACCGTCAGAGCAGAGAGTTACATTTCTTCTCTGCCAGTTCGTGCAAATGTTGGGCGATTTCCTACATCAAGTATGTGCAGTTTTGGTATAATAGCCACTCCTAAGCATTCGTACTACTGAACTCATGAACAACAACTCACATTACTCCGTGTTTCAAATTCGAAAGTAAGCTCAAGAATATCATGATGACATATTTATTACGAAAATCGTTAGCTTCCTGAAATCAGCACCCGTGACATAAATATAAATAATCGTGATTAAGATCCTGAAAGCATGAACATAAATCACTCTAATCATGACTAACATATCACGATAACGTGAATATAAATTACGGAGATTGTGACTAACACTCTGAGATGATGAACATAAGCATAAGCATAAGCATAAGAGATCGCCCGTAGTTGCTACTCCGTTATTGACCAGAACCAAATTAGCTTGCAAAATGTTCATTGGAACAACATGCTTGGGAATAACATGATGAGCCACATTGTACAATCTATTCTGATCCCTGCATGCTGATCAATGCCGACGCCGGCTACGTCCGAATGCAGATCTTCTGGGAAAGGAAGGAATGTTAGACCGATACATGTTGCTACTAGAGACCGAGGAATCCTCTGCATTTCCACATGTATCACGGGAAGGGGAGAGTTGTTAGTAAATGTGCCAATAGCGTTATCATGTAATAATTGCTCTGGGCAGCCGGCTGCCGAGAATTTGGGAAATTTATTATTTGTTGTATTAATACGATTAGCAAAATAAGCAACTTGAACTCCGGATAGCCGACTATAAGTAGCACTGCTTATATTTTTTAATAATATTCAATCACGCGACGAATTTGTTCGTGGTTTCTATCGTGTCGGTTCCGGTGTTTACCCGGCGATCGTTTGAATAAAATGCGGAATCTTATACAGAAGGTTCATCAGAACCTTCCATAGGTGTCGCGGAGTTAGTGGTTTGGAAGGGAAAGGGATCCAGGATTCGCTCCAAGCAAGCGATGCGACCTGCAAAGCATAGCCCGTTAGGTAGTAGTTTAGTTAGTCTTCGAGAACACGATCGCTCGAAAAAGAAGATCTTGTTTAGTTTTCGGTTCTTTCCAAACTCTGGGCAGCCGGCCACCGAGAGTATCTCACGTTTATCAAACAAAAGCAATTCCAACACCCACACAGCCGACTGTGGGAGTATTGCCTAGAAAAGCTAATTTTATCTGCGTAATGGGCCGGATCAAACCCTAAACAAACATAGACATTATTTTACTTAGTCCAAAGAAAAGTTGGCCGACCGGCGGATACGTGTTCCCTTACAGTGCCATCACATCAACGAACACCCATAATTTACATGCGACAAAATATCTGCAATCCCGAATAAAATAAAATAAAGCAAAAAAAACAGTTGAATATCCAAGGCGGCTCATTTTCAAAGATAGCATCGCCGATGAAACACCCAATAAAAATAGGTGACAAGGGATGCGGACGAAATTAGCTGAGCACCGACCGGCTGGTTTGCCACCTATTTTTCGGGCTAAGAATTTTGGGGCGACACCTGGTAGTCGCTAGTCGCTGGTGAAACACCAATTATTTGAATATGCCAATTTTTCTTATCGTCTTTTTTTTCACTTTTCGGATCGAATTTTTTTCTGAAAAACCATTTTTCACTATTTTTAGAATATACACTGTGTTTATAGATGTTTTCTGTGCACTTTTATTGTCCTTGCATCGGGAATCGACGGCCCGTAATGCTAGGAAAAGATTTTTTTTTTCATTCGCCGGAATTAGATTTTCACAAACTGTCACCAATCGCGTCAGTCAAAAATATGTCGAAAAATGCTTTTATAGGCCACTTCACTTTGTATTATCGTTAAATTGCACCGTTATTCACACTTTCGATAACCGGAAGGCAGTAAACTGCTCAAAATGATTAAAATTATCCGACGCGAAGGGAACTCTACGAGAGTCAACTGCTCGCGACGAGTAGATACACACTCGAATCTAACACCCTGAAATGATGGACATAAACCACATTACTCGCGTTTAAAGTATCTTAAATCGTGAAAGTGATTCTAAAATTATGAACCCTATTCTTGACCACAATTTCACGTGAAGGGAAATTACGAAAATCATGACTAAGATCCTAAAATCATTAACATTAATCACTCTATTCTTACTTAACTGTTTAACTGTCGACTGCGTATTCCCAAATTATGAACCTGAATCATAACAAAACCCAAACATGTTCAGGGAAAAAACCACAGTAACTCAACTAAACATTCGAATGTAACGCCATGTATATATTCGGGGCGAACTAGTTTTTTTTGGAAGCGCAAATAGTTTGATGAATACCTGATTTATTATTCATATTTCATTTTATTCATTTTTTCATGAATCTATGAACGGATTTTTTAATTGTAGAAATATGAACAATTTTTTTTTTCGTGCGTAAAGAATATTTCTCATAGGAACGATACTTGCAACGCTTGGACACTGATGTGGCGGAACAGAGGGTAGGATGTGGCCTCATAAGTTATTCGTCGAGTGGTCGAGCCCCACTCAGGAAGAATTTTCAATGTCAGTAGCACCAGTTCCACATGTTGCGAAATCTATCAAATTAGTAACAATTTTGGCAAGGAATTGGCCAAGGCTGTTTTTGGTTACATAGGCATCAATGTTCGTCACGTCGATAAACGCCGGCGCTTCAGCCGATAGGTACCACCAGCGTAATGTGGCCAACGCCGCCACCGCCGGTCAAAAATTTCACCTACGTTGCTGCCACTCAAAATACATTGGCGTACATATCTAATTCGGGTCTTGCGAGGGTATAGTGTAGTGGAATTAAAAAAAGAAAAAATGAATAGATTAAAACCACATATTATAATCCTATGAATTCCTTTGATTTTAAACTCTTCTGATCAGTAGATTTTCGTAGCTTTACTTCCACGTCTTAAGATATGTTACTGAAGTACGCAATGCAGTTGAAAAAATCCAATTGGATAAGAATATGTTCAATCACCCTGTGTGCTGTTCAATTCAAGCCAAAACATACGGTCCGGAACACATCGTAGATCATCTGAGGAGCCGTATTTAATTCAAACTCGACAGCATCTTATCACGCATTAGCGTCAACCCGAAACAACTACCACTCTCTTATCCCACGCGTGTTCCACATATATGCTACGTTTTACAGTCCCATCGTTGATAGCCGGGTTATGTGTTGGTACAATCAAACGTAGGCAATCGAGCCCAACGACGTAAGATCGAACCGGTCTTTACACACCATCAGACCATCAGTGTGCAAAAATCTGACAAAGCGTAAAGTTCGATTGCCATGGCGCTCCTAGAGTTGGTGTGGGTTGTGATCGCTGTGCTGTTGCTGTCATATTTATGGATCAAAAAGCGTTTCGGATACTGGAAGGAACGAAACGTCGAGTACATCGAACCGGAGTTCCCGTATGGTAATTTCAAGACATTGGGCAAAGTGGAACACCTTGCCCCGATCACCAGACGGCATTATGACTATTTCAAGCAGAAGGGCGTCCCATACGGTGGTGTTTTCATGCTAACCTCGCCCATGTTGTACGTTATGGACTTGAAACTTATCAAAACGCTGCTGGTGAAGGATTTCAACTACTTCCCTAATCGCGGTGTTTACTTCAACGAGAAGGACGATCCTCTGTCGGCGCACATATTCGCGATCGAAGGACAAAAGTGGAAAACTTTGCGTAATAAATTATCTCCCACGTTCACAAGTGGAAAAATCAAAATGACCTTTCCGCTGGTAGTGGAAGTGTGTCAACGTTTCTGCGAGCATCTGAGGGAAGTGGTCCAAAGTTCGAACGAAGTGGAGATGCATGATTTACTGTCTCGGTATACGATCGATGTGATTGGAACGTGCGCCTTCGGAATCGAGTGCAACAGTTTTCGCGATCCTGACAATGAGTTCCGCAAATATGGCAAGATTGCCTTCGATAAGTTGCCTCACTCTCCACTGGTAGTATATTTAATGAAGGCTTTCCGGAAGTATGCGAATGCCCTTGGAATGAAGCAACTTCATGAGGATGTCTCCTCATTTTTCACCAAAGTAGTGAGGGATACAATCGACTATCGGGAGAAGAGTAACATCGTACGGAATGATTTTATGGATCTATTGTTGAAGTTGAAGAATACTGGCCGTCTGGAGGAAGCGGGAGAAGAGATTGGAAAGCTTTCGTTTGCCGAGATCGCTGCTCAAGCCTTCATATTCTTTACCGCCGGATACGACACCTCTTCTACTGCGATGACTTACACCCTGTATGAGTTGGCACTTAATCAAGAAGCTCAGGAGAAGGCTCGCAAGTGCGTAGAAGACATTTTCGCCGCCAACAATGGCAGACTCTCATACGAATCTGTCTCCAATATGGGCTATCTCGACCAGTGTATCAACGGTATCTCGCTAATTGTTTACATCTTCCTAGACAAGTATAATTTCCTTATCGCAACTTTTATTTTGCAGAAACACTTCGCAAACACCCCCCGGTTGCTATACTGGAGCGCAACGCCGATAAGGATTATCGTATCCCCGACAGCGACTTGGTCATCCAGAAGGGTCGCAAGATTATGATTCCGACCTACGCAATGCACCACGATGCCGACCACTTCCCCGATCCCGAAGCGTACAACCCGGACCGTTTCGCACCCTCCGAGGTGGCCAAACGGGATCCATACTGCTTTTTGCCTTTCGGCGAAGGACCTCGGATCTGCATCGGGATGCGCTTCGGACAGATACAGGCCCGCGTAGGGTTGGCCACTCTACTGAAAGACTTCCGTTTCTCCGTTTGCGATAAAACACAAATTCCGGTTCAGTACTCGAGGACTAACTTCATTCTAGGCCCGGCCAACGGGGTTTGGCAGCGGGCTGAGAAATTGTGAAATGAGTTTCAATTGCTCGTATTGTCCACTGAATTTAAATCGTTATAGAGGGCGGCGTCTGACGTGGTATGCCGTGTAAGCAGCTGACCTAGGTTCGATTTTGAAACACCGCACATGGTGATCAAAAAATAAAAACAAAGAGAAGAATAACACTATGATCAGAATTAGATCTTTAATGGAAGCCTAAAAACATTATTATTGGTAATATCTTGCATAAACATGTTTTGAATAAATAAAACACCTGTTTTAATCCACCTAGTGGTGCAATTGTGCCGTTCCCTTTTTTTTTTTTCAAACTATGACTTCATGGCTGGTTATGTCCAATATAATTGTGGAAATGTTTATTACATTCTTAGGACACTTTGCACCTACCCCGAGAAAATTTTCATGGGATAAACACCACACAACCCCTTAAATAGACCATGAATGTGGTCCGTGCAAATTTTCACAACCATAAAAATCATCATAAAATGGTCTCAATAACCCATGAATTCACCAAAATATGGTTTTGTAAAGGATCGAACGGACCATGATAAAAGAAATAAAAAAAATCATAGTTAATTAGACTAATCAGCATTAGTTCAATGTTGTCTTCGTGTTATCTAATTTTGTAAAACGGGGGTGGGTATGTGAGGATGGTGAAAAACCCACAAACGAACCACTCCCCAGCTTAATTTGGTATGCCTGGTACAGGTCGGACTCGATTATCCGGGGATTCGATTATCCGGGGATTCGATTATCCGGGGATTCGATTATCCGGGGATTCGATTATCCGTGATTCGATTATCCGGGGAAAATGATTCGATTATTCGAACAATTGGGGGGTCTAGGATTAAAATCCTCTCAAATTTTGACCTACCTCAAAAATAGCTTATATACGGGTTACTCCGCGCAAAGTGACCTAAAAAACCAAAACTTGGAATCGACCTTCATGGATTGGAACCATTTTTGAAGAAATTATTCATTTAGAGCCAATATATAATAACCTAAATTGTTGTATCGTTTGAACAGCCCTTCAGTCCATGGGAACACTCTTAATTTTAACAAATTGTTTAAAAAATTGTTTTTCTTCGGATTATATCTCTGGTACTGTTTGCATTAGGATCAATCAGCGAGATAATTTAAGTTTAATGTCAGTATTGCCAAATATCTAACTTTTTAATTTTACACTAAAAGTGCAGTTTCTCGTAATACACATTTCGGTTACTGCAGGCCACATAAAATATCATTATATCTACATTGCTCTGTTGGTTTCTGGCTATCTATAATTCCGCTGAAGATTATGATTTATTCCAGATACTGATAGAATCAT
Source organism: Topomyia yanbarensis (assembly GCF_030247195.1). Classification (NCBI taxonomy): domain Eukaryota; kingdom Metazoa; phylum Arthropoda; class Insecta; order Diptera; family Culicidae; genus Topomyia; species Topomyia yanbarensis. Next base: position 15,349,770 of record NC_080671.1, read on the forward strand.
GGTCCTATTTTCATTGAAATCCGGTGTAAATATCCTGCTCTGAATTCCAGTGGACTTTGATACAATATTGCTCTTCTCCCATTATCTCCTTCAACAATTGAATCCTGCTCAGAATTCCAATGGCATCTTTAACCCCCCCATGTCCTTCTTGTTGATAAACAACCACGTTTCTAAATGACTATAACTTTTGGTTTACGCAACGACAAGTAAGGCTAATAAAAGCGACTAAGATCTTTCATTTGAGCACTAAAAGTTATCAATATTATCAGTAGAACAGAAGTTATTACAATTAATCTGATTGGGTTCCGCTGAAGCAGTGCTGCCAGGGATAGTTTCAGTTAATGATGAAAATGAAATTTTGGAATATTTTCTTAGCCTGGCAATATTATTGAAAACTGCTTAAACTTTCTAATTTAGATTTCCCTCAATTACCTTTTTCATGCAGTTGAACTAGATCGGAAGGTAAATATTTCGATGGATGCTTCTAGCAGTGCAAAAGAAGCACCTATCTTTATTAAATCGGATTTTTCGTTTTTCTTGACGCCAATAGTTCTAATTAAAAATAGCTTTGGGACCCTATACGCGGTAGAAAAAAGTTGGACAAGAAATGGTTAACGAAATTCGGAAAAGAGTCCGGGCGTCACTGGAGGTGATTTCAATTCTTGGGTAGCTCAAGCAAAGATGGATGATAGGTTATGTAAAGAGGCCGCCAGCAGTACTTCTCGCTGAGGCGACCGGGAACCCATCAACTACATAAGTAGGAGAGTTTGCGAAGACTACACGCGTAGTTATTACCTGACAATCCGGTACGACATTGGTCGACTAAATGATGCTACAAGGACAAGGACAAGAATCTCTTTGTGGGGGCGCAACACGCACTCTTCTAACTAGAGTGAGGGTTATAAAACATGTTAGCAATATGTAACACCACCACGCAAATTAAACTGGAGCTAAGAAACAGACGACCCCCAGTTTACTTACTAACTTTATTTTTCTGGTACTCGAGTAATCGAATCATTTACCTTGGAAAATTGAAGCTCCGAGTAATCGAGTTTGAACTGTATTGCAAAAGACACACCTTATTGAAAAGTTTATGTAAGAATTCTTACACAAATAGCTATAAACAACTGATACATACCGTTAACTCGTTACCAATATGAATAATTAATGAAAACCAACTGAAAATACAAATCACACCCTGAAAGTCTGAAAATCGACTAGGGCCAAAATAGGTACATTTACATTTACCATAATAGGAAGATTAACCCTGACCATTTTATTTACAATTTCTCCACGAATGAAGCTTAAATTCATAAAATAACTCAAAAAAAAGTTTGATTAGATTATCCGGGTGATTCGATTATCCGGGTTGAGATTTTTTTGAAATCCCCGGATAATCGAGTCCGACCTGTAATATACTGCCCATAAAAGCATAAGAGTCCCATATGGATTTTTATTTTTCGAAAATCTGTAGGAGTGTATTCTATATCGTCACTGAATCACTATGCACAAAAATAATTACCAGATTCGTTTGGAAAATTTAAAAAAATACCAAAACTCTCATGTCTATCTCATCCATTTGGCTCAATGAAAATGTAAATGTTGAACAGCGTTTTTCTCCGCTTTGTTTTTTCAATAAGAGACTCTTTCGCTTTTATGGGTAGTATAGTGGTGCTTTCCTATGATGGTGTTGAGAGGGGAGGGGGTATGAGGGATGGATGGAGTGGTGGTTTGAGGGGGTTGTAATGAAATGATCCAAAGGAGGTTCAAAGATGGGGGGTATATTAGTGGTGGGGCGAATTATAACCTTTCTCCGTATACCCCAAGCTACGCCCCTGCCAAAATTCAGAAACCTTGTCAGTCAAAAAAAAATTGGCCGGAATTAGGGTAACGATTTTCAGAGTGATTGCATAACCTTTCTATATGAGAAGGGCAAAAATCAATTTTAAACTAGTACTGATGTTCATCTTGAATATTTTTTTATTTTTTGCGTTTTGACTTCGTCTCATCAGACGACACTAACTTAGTGACAGGACTAAGCTAGCGCCGGATTGGCCGTGAAAGAAGACATACTGAGTAGTGGTAGTAGACTTCCCCCGCTAATATGTTGCAATGCATGCACCGAGTGCTCGCTCAAGCTGACATCCTGAATGAAATGGTCGATTAAACATTCTACTCATTTGAGAAGGAAGGAGGCCAGACTGATCGGTCTAAAGGTCCTTGCCTTTTCATAAGTGACGCGGCCACCTTTGGGAATGAATTTTACAGTTATTTCCCGCCACGCTAATGGAATGTATCCTGTTGCAAGACTACAAGGAAGAACCTTTTTCAAAATTTGCTTGAAGTGATCATATCTTCTTTGAAGAAGAACTGGAATGATTCCATCTTTTCCCGGAGACTTATACGAAGCAAAAATTGCAATGGCCCATTTGATCGATTCGGTTGTTACAATTCTACGGGCAAATGCCCAAGAATCAGAACTATCTGAAAAGAACTCTGACCCAGTCGACAGTGATGGCTCCGTACAGACTGAAAAGTTGTTGACTAAGCCATCTTCGTCAAATGAGTAATCACCATTAGCAGTTTCAATCGAGCTGACATGAAAGTCTTTCGATTTCGAAAGTAGCTTTTAAATCTAGCCTCGTTGAGACTTGAGATATTTGTGCATAGGCTTTTTCAACCTCTTCGTTCGGAGGATTGAAGGGCATTTCGGTAGGCTTTACGAATCAAATTAAATGCATCCAACCTGTCCCGATTCCAAGCTCTTCTACATAACTATTTGAGTCAAACAAGTTCGATATTTCACCAAAAGGTTCCTCTTGAAGCACGCATAACTCTAAGCCGACAAGCCTCTTGATATGCTGGTACAATGAGTTTGTTTTGTCCAAATCACTTGGAGATTTCATCGTTGGAAGATCCCCATGAAACCTATTCGCCAAATCCTCTTCCGCAAGGTCCCAATCCGTACATTTGGGATTACGGTATGTACTTATTATCAGATAAAGACGGTTCAAGCTCGTTTGGTACGAGCCAGTTTGACAGCTGATGTGTAATACTGTCAAAGCAGAAAGTTACATCAAACACATCTTGCCTGCCAGATCGTGCAAATGTTGGGCGATTTCCTACATTAAGTATATGCAGATTTAAACTGCTTAAGTATTCCACTAATTCGGTGCCTCTAGAATTGAGATCTGAGCTGCTCAAATTATATGGTGGGCATTTGCTGATTATGACGGAAAACCCTGTTCAGCTACAATATGATATTACCCTTTTGAAATCATCAAAAGGGTATGCCAAACAACAGACAGCTCAAATAACGCGAGTTGTAAGGTCAGATAGAAGACTAGGTTAACACTGTTCGAAAATATACATGCATTTCACGTGGATTTGTCATGCCATTTTTGTTGAAAGCTACCAAGATCGAGTTAACTGGCTTTCCAACATAGAAGTTTCCTTTATGGAACTACGGTTCTTGAACCAAAGCTATGGATGCTTTTCCTTCCTGCTTAGAAGCTTCTCCTTCCTTTCCTTTGCTTCATACAATCTGAATTGATACACAGCGAGGCCTGAGTATAAATAGCGCAAAACAGGGTTCTGCAAGATGCAATCTGAATTTTTACCACTCGAACTCCCTTGTGAACAATCCAAGTCTCACTTGTAACGAAGCCCACTTTTTTGTTGCAATAAAAAAGTTGCAATCAACAGTAAGCGGGTACATGACATGTAGGCTTGCCAGCAATGTGCTGACGTGCAAATCATGGGTAATTCATACCTTCGTACTAAATTTAGTGTTTCTATTTGTTTCGACGATTAAAGATATCCACTGTAACTAGCGTTTTGACTAAAATCAAAATCATTTTCTTCACATGATGTCACTTGATACAGGGACAATACACATAGACTATTCCACATTCTCTTACTCAAATTGTTACTTCGTGGACTAATCATACTATCCCTAAAATCAACGACCACAGTATTTCTTCGCAGCAAACGAAAAAAAACCATTTGTTGACAGAGAGATTTTCTCTTCGCAAACAAAATGGCATTAGTTCCGAGAATTATGGTTCTATTCCTTCTCTTTATATTCTACAACTAATTTGATATCGATGAAACGAATATCAAATAGATGAACTGAATATTTTCATGAAGATTTTTTCAAGATTGTTCTACTTTAGATGTTAAAAAAAATGGACTGGACGCTCAGACAAACAAGAGCTAACTAAATTCATTGAAATCAAGTTATTGCAATTAGTCTGATTAGATTTCGCTGGAGCAGTGGTACCAGGAACAATTTCAGTTAACGGTGAGAAATAAACTGAAGCAGTGCATAACCGTAGAGTGTGGACTCGAGGTACACTGTTTACTACCTTGTCATCCTCAGTTTGTGTTAGATTCAATGCTACACGTGACGTGAACTCACGAAATTGGAAGTGCTTTAAGATGTCCGGGACTAGTTAAGAGTATATTTGTCGTAAGATTTAATGAAAGTACATCTAACAGTTGAATATAATCGATAGCAAAATATGCGAGGAAAACCTTATATTTTATCCACCTTCAGCCAGAGCCCTTCGGCAGGTGCTAGAATGAAGCTTTTCGGGGTAAAATCCAACGGCACCGTCGATTTCTCTCCGCTGCTAAAACGAAAACTCCTCAATAGTAGAGCCAGCCCGATGCGAGCTTGCATCAAACCGAACCGCATACCGACGCAAATCCGGGGTCCCTCACCAAACGGTGTCCACGCGTACGGGTGGCGCTGGGCGATTGCGTCTGCAGTAAATCGGTCCGGATCGAACCTTTCCGGATCTGGAAATATTTCCGGATCGTGGTGGACAGCATACACGGGAATCATAACGCTGGTCCCCGCCGGTAAGGTAGTACTGGTTCCCGGAACGAGGTAGTCTTTGGTTACGATACGGAAGTGAACTGGGACCGGTGGATATTTACGTAGAGTTTCTAGAATATGACAAGCAAAGAAGTATGAGGGTGATTGATCGGAACGCGAACAAGTATAATTACCGTGCAGAATTTGGTCAATGTAGGACATCTCCATGATTGCTTCGTAGGTCAATTCCCCGCTATGTTTATTCAGCACCTCCTGAACACATTGTCTACCTTTCTCTTGAATATCCGGATTAATTGAGAGCTCGTACAATGCCCAAGTCATAGTGGTAGATGATGTTTCGAACCCGGCTACGAAAAACACAAAAGCTTGCGCTGCTATTTCATTGAATGTTAGTGGACCTAGCTCCGAATTTTCACTCTTCATCATAGCGATTAATAAATCCATGAAATCGTTTCGACTGACATTATTCTTAACGCGATAGTCAATGGTCTCCCGAACGACGGCTGTGAAAAAATCCGCCAACTCCGGAATGACCTGCTTCAAGCGCAAAAAGCGCGAAATCCGCGGAGCTACCATGCACATAATATCTTTCATGCGGTTCCGGGGATCCTCAAAGTGCCGTCGTCCCATCCGTCTAAACTGTGCATTTGGATCCTTCATCGAGTTGCACTCAATCCCGAAGGCACAGATTCCGATCACATCCGTCGTAAATCGTGCGAGCAAATCCTTCAGTTCAAGCTCACTCTCCATTGAAACTTTCTCTTCCATATAGTCACTGAACTGTTTACCGGCTTTGATCATCGCCGGGTACATCATTTTCATTTTACCCGATGTGAAGGTCGGTGAAAGCTTCATCCGAAGATTACGCCACTTTGTGCCCTCCTGATTGAACAGATGAGCCGACAGGGGATCATCCCTTTCATTGTAATACGTACCACGATCATGAAAGTACTGGAAATCCTTCACGAAGATGCACTTCAACAACTCCAGGTCGATTGCCAGCGCGACCGGTTTGATGAAAAAGTAGTGACCGGCGAATGGGTACTGGCCCTTGAATTGGTGATAGTACTTCTGCAGTTTTCGTCCCATATGAATGGACGGATCCAGATTCCGTTCAAAATTGGGCGGATTGTGGGGCACATTTCGGTCCGCCCAAAATGTGAGTTGTTTTCGCAGGCGATAGTATCCGTAAGCCACCAGTAAGGCAACGGTGGCGAACAGCAGAAAGAGATCCATTGCGACGCGTGGCGAGGCTAGAACTGAGAAATAATATTTGCTTCTATATTGTAAAATAATATATACACATCGAGGGGACTTATCTATTTTGAGATAAGACTTCTTTGAAAAGAATTTTACCTGCATGAGTTGTGCTGCTATGGTTTGATGATTTCGGAACTGTCGTTCAATCTCAATAATGATACTGTTAACGTGGCTTAAGCTAGTATGATTCAGTGTGCTTCGAAACTTATTGAGCGATATGAAAACTGCGTGTAATGCCGCTCGGTCTGCCAATCACCTACTGTTTGTAAACATACTGGTAGTGAGCGAACAGTGAATCATGCTGTAACTTCGTGTGATATACAAATACTGCTACAATCAGTGCCGGGTAGTATGTGACCGAATAAGAGGAATGAATTGAATGTATTTTACTATCACAATGCGCATGCCCCATCCCATGCCAAGAGGTATTAACCCTTTTGTTACTCAGCGTTTCGGAAGGAAACATTTTGTTTCGCGTGTACATTGCGCGTAAAATCCGGGTTCAGTCAAAAATCCACGCAACAAAAAATATTTAAAATAATAAAAAAATAAAAAATGTCAACAGAAACATAACATTTCGATAGTATTCCGAGATTTTTATTGCATAGCTATAGAACTTCAATAAATTACCTCATTTGATTCTAAATTTGAAGCATATAATGTTAAATGCAAGTATATATAATTACAATAGACACCTTCCGCGGGCTTGTATACCAGAAGGATATTTTTGTTTTGTTTAATTTTGCTATTATAATTATTTTTTCTCGATTCGTTAGTGTTCAGACTATTGAAAAATTGTGTAGATCAACTTCTGACATTTCAACAACTTTTTGAAAAACGTATAGAAAAGTGCGTGTAGGTTCATGGAAAAAATTTTCTGTGATATTGACTTCTTGAAAAAGTTGTATTTCAAGAAACTATTGTTGAAATGTTTAGCTGTTTGAAGCAAGTTGTTCGTAGATGAGTGTAGAATATTTATTTTAATTTACAGATAAACTATCAAAGTGTATACAGTAGTTTATCAGTAAATTATTGTATCAGTACTGTTCAGTTGGATTGTTGCGGGTTCGGCAAGCCAAAATTGCCACTGCGACCACTATTCAGGTTATCTTTAGTGGCTGCCCCTGTTTGCTCTACATGTTACAAATTGCCCGAATCCAATGTAGTTGGAAGCGAGTTGTTTGTTTGTCCACATGTGTCGTCCCAACCGTGTAGTACTTTATTAATGTAGCTGAGTATCCGTTTGGGACAGGTATGCCGTATCTCGTGAGGCGTCATAAGATGCCTTCCGAAGTATCGCTCCCTTCGAAGAAGTAGTACTGCACACTGGCAGAGAATATGTTCCGAGCTCTTGGGCTCGTAGTTACAAAATCGACAAATTTCATCTTGACTTTTGCCAATTTTTTGACGTACGTCTTTGTTTTCGATATGGGGGTGCACTTTTCAAATTCTACAAAAATGGTATGTAACGAAAAGTGGTCCAATTTTAAACACATATAATTCTGCGATCTCACGATAAATTTTCAATTTTTTCAATTTCGACCCGAAATACTTCTAAGAATAGATTCCAATAGATAAATCCAAAGATTTTTGATATCATGGCATTAAAAATTTAAATAATGTACAACCTAGTCAAAATATCGCGCATTAACACACAGAAGATAGCGCTTCCCAAGTCCGGCACGACAGATTTGTGTATCTGGCATGCTACGCTTCTATGAATGACGTCGTCATCGACTATTTAAAGAACAGATTTGGCCAGACAAGCTCAGTAGCCTGTTGAACGGAAGGCGGAGCAGATCACTGCGCTGTGTGTTTTCATAGTCAGTGTAGCTGAGTTAGAAGTCCGTTACACTGGCTGTGGAGGCACGCTACCCAGTTCCATCCAACACGCGACTGAACTGGTCCGTTCAAACACTATGCTTTCTTTCTATATTAGAGCTCCTTTTGCAAACATGGTTAACATAGTGTCATGGTACTAGTTATCTCTTTCGCTCTATCCATCATCATCAGCGTCGACTCATTTTGCTTTGTGCGTAAATTTAATTTGTTAGCAGGGTTACCATATTCACAGATTTTTCTGTAATATCACAGATTTTTTTTTGCAATTTTTGATCACAGATGGCAGATTTTTGGCATTTTGATGAAAATTTCGCAGATTTTTGGAAATATTGTGATTTTTCACAGATTTTACGGAAATTTATCACGGATTTCACAATTTTTTTCCTGTTTCAGTTATCACAGATGGTAAAAAGATATTTTTGAACGAAATACAGATTTCAATGTGGCATCCCTGTTTGTTAGCGATTGCATGCGTAACCTGCATGATAGCAATCTGTGCTTTCGTTGAGCAAAGACGAAAACTTTCTTAGCAACAAATTTACGCGGATCGAAGGAAAGCACAACGAAAGTTTATTATTTACGTTCGATCAATTCATTGATTCACCGGCTCGGGTTTTTTACCACATAATTGATTTTTTTTTTACAATTTTTTAAAGCTGATCTTGTGCTATAAATATTTAGTTCCAAATATTAGTTCGGGCACGGTTTTCTGTCTTCTTTCTTCAGATCTTCTCAAATAAGTTTAATCGGATTCGATCACCTATTACAAATAAAACAATCTGACAACCAAGAAGGTTTGGTTCAATATGTAACATTCGATGTTGATTGGTCGTGCCTAAACTATACTTAAAAGATATATTTTGTTTTATTATTACTCTAAATGTACTAAGAAAATAAATATTTTACATTTAGTAGTATAGTCCTATGTCTACAGTTCGTGCAACCTTATAGGGCTACCCCTTGTAGTTTTTCCGATGATACTTAGCAGGACAATGTCCCGTAAATAAACCTGTGATTATACGTAAGTCTTTACGTTTTAGATCCATTAGTTTTGTGGTTGTATCTGGATGTATGAATTGCTTAGCTTGTCGAGCGCCTTCTACGTTACGCCAGTCGTTTAGTAGTTGGTCTCTTACCCAAGCCGAAAGTTCTAGTTTAATGGCACAGGTAGATATACCTAGAAATGGTTCTGGTCCAGCAAACGTGTTTGATGAACCACGCCTGGCTAATTCGTCGGCCACTTCGTTACCATCGATTCCTTAGTGGCCAGCTACCCAGAATATCATTACTTTATTCCGAGTTGCCAGCTGTTGTAAAGATGTGATGCACTCCCAAACCAGTTTGGACTCACATTTCGACGACCTTAATGCCAACAGTGCTGCTTGGCTGTCCGAGAAGATTGCGATTTTTGCATGTCTGTAGTTTCGTTTCCTATAGACCTCCGAGCAGATGTATATTGCACATACCTCTGCCTGGAAAACTGTAGGCCACTTTCCCAATGATATCGCTTCTTTAATTCTTGGTTCGTAGACTCCCGAGCGAGTCAGCTCACCCATTTAAGCACCATCCGTATAGAATGATATTGTACCTTGAGGCAGTATAGGACCTCCTACATACCACATGACATGTCGATCCACTATGTGGACCTCATATGAGATATCGAAGTTCGGTTTAGCCTCCAATTTTATCTTGAACTGTTGTCAAGACAGGGTTTAGTTTGAGTTCCTTTATTATACTCAGTTGACCGTTTAAATCCCCATCAAATAGTGGTTTACCCTTTAGCACTCTCAGAGAGCCAAGTCTCGCCTCCCTCATAACATGTTTGTGCAATGAAGGTAGATGAAGCATGGCTTCCATAGATGTAGTGGGTGTTGATTTCATAGTGCCTGGGATAGAGAGGCAGGCTAGCCTCTGAACTTTAGTTAGTTTAGCTTGGGCGGTCTTTTGCTTAACTTTGGGCCACCACACAATGCACAGTGGTCCAGGAAGCGAAATTAGCGGGAAACAATTGTTAACGTATTCATCTTTAGGTTTAGAGATTTGGTGCCTTAGAAAAAAATATTGTGTGTGACAAACTACATCTTTTGGCTGAAACGATTTTAGGGTTGTCCTTAAAATGTCAAAGTTGTAGACATTATTTCAAATTATAGTTCAGAGCGAATGATACTTTCTTCTGCAATATTCTAGAACAATCAATTCTGAGCAACTTTGTTGAAGATACTAACTTTGTATCTCAAACCATTTTCATTTGGCCTGTGTTAAGCCAAAGAGGACCAAGCGCCATTTTGAGGTACTTTATCTAAAATCGCTTTAACATCCACTGTAACACCAGGAACTATAATATCTATTATGTTTTGGGAGCTCAAATAGCAAACAAAAGCAAGCAAGTGTTCTTTGACTTTCTACGTAAATGGTAAGTTATCGAAAAATGAATTTTGGTACGAAAAATACACGAAAAAAATTATGGCGCTTAGCTCGGTTTGGCTTAACGCAGGCCATTTTATAGTGAGTTCCATATCATAACTTAGGGTGTCTTTTAAAAAAGAAGTTTTCTCCGTACAGTTTTTTAATATGATTTTTCTCACAAAATTACACTTCAGAGTACTTTTAGAGCATGATTAGAGCCAACTTTTGCTGAAGGAAGAAAAATTTTATTTGGTCCGGGCCAAAAGTTATACTTAATTTTCATTAAAAAATACGCCCTTTTCAAATGTCGATATCTCAAAAGGGGCAAACAAAAATTGATAATTTTGATTGCATTTGAAAGGCTGTACTGTTGCCTACAATATATTGAAAAATTGGAGTACGCTTTTTTGTCTTTCTCAAATAAATCAAATTTAAGTAAAAGCATTTTTGCGTATAATCCTACAGCGCTCATATTAAAAAATATTTGTTTTGGGCAGATTCTGTGAAGTCTTGTCAAAACTTTTCAAGGATCACATACATTTGCAGGTTTTTCATATTGCAAATAGGGTGATGACCCTATTTTGGGCTCACTCGTTAGGGTGGCGCACTCTATCATTAATTGCTCGATCTATGTACAATCGCTGAAATGCATATAAATTATGATCAATGCGTTAGGGTCAATATATTTGCTTTCCTGAGAACCAGTATATTAAATAACTTGTATACGAGTGCAATAGAAACTAGAATCGCTTTCCTCTTACTTCCACCCTACCATACCACCAACAAACATAACGAAGCTATCGAAAATGCAAATATACACTGAAGTCTTTTAGGCGGTTTTTTATGCGCGCATCCCCTACATAAAGATGCCTAAGTGTACAGTATATAAAATAATTAAAGACACCCTCGTTCTTTTCTATTTAATCCCATTACCATTACTAGACTGCCACACTTTATTACGACAACTAACTTATTCATTTTTTTATTTGTTGGCTGTGAAACGATAAATCAAAAATTTTAAAAGAATGCTCATCGTACAATACAACAAACCTTTCCTATGACAAAAACTACTGAAATGATGAAGTGGTGTCTAATTTTTTACATACTGTATATAGGAATTGTTGCATTCGCGCAATTCTCTGTTTTCATCTTCGTCGATGAATCTTTGATCATACCCATTGATTTTTGTAGTAGAAGATTAGTTTGATGATTTAATAATCACAAAAAGCGCGTCTTTTAAAGATTACTGCTAGTGTGTGTAATACTGGAAATTGTTACCAAACATCTTAGCTGCAATGAGTCGAACTCTCATCAGTTCCCCATTTGATAATCAAAATCATGCTTAGTTTCTGGGTTTCAGTATTGCACTTGATGTACTCAATTAAGCGCTTTGCAGAGTGGTCTACCAAATCTACGACAGTCATTTTAAAGTACTTGAATGATTCTCTTATTTCATTTAAAAATATATTAAAAACTATGTTGAATAATTTGTTGCGTTTATATAACAGAAGGATATCAGATTTTTTTTTACTTAAACAATACTGTTATATGAAGTTCAATTTTGTTTTTTGGTTTGAGGTTAGTAGATTGCAGATCTTGATACTGCTACCTGCTAAAACCGTTCCTGCAAATGAACGAAATCGATTGAAAATTTGTTTAGATTTTGGGAAATCTTGGCAATAATTGGAAGCAAATTATAGGTCAAGTCATTGGTGATTGGTGGTCTTTACCCTATCTGCATTATGAAAAGCCTGCAAATGTATGTGATCCTTGAAAAGTCTTTAGAAGAATTCACAGAATCAGCGTAAAACAAATATTTTTTTTAATATGAGCGCTGTAGTATTATACGCAAAAATGCTTTTACTTAAATTTGATTTATTTGAGAAAGACAAAAAACTGTACTCCAATTTTTCAATATATTGTAGGTAATAGTACAGCCTTTCAAATGCAATCAAAATTATCAATTTTCGTTCGCCCCCTTTTGAGATATCGACATTTGAAAAGGGCGTATTTTTAAGTGAAAATTAAGTATATCTTTTGAACTAGACAAGATAAAATTTTTCTTTCTTCAGCAAAAGTTGCCTCTAATCATGCTCTAAAAGTACACTGAAGTGTAATTTTGTGAGAAAAATCATATTAAAAAACTGTACGGAGAAAACTGCTTTTTCAAAAGACACCCTAAGTTATGATATGGAACTCACTATAAAATGAAAACGGTTTGACAAACAAAGTTAGTATCTTCAATAAAGTTGCTCAGAATTGATTGCTCTAGAATATTGCAGAAGAAAGTATCATTGTCTCTGAACTATAATTTGAAATAATGTCTACAACTTCGACATTTTAAGGACCACCCTAAAATCTCTTCAGCCAAAAGATGCAGTTTGTCACACAAAATAACTGTTTCTAAGACACCAAATCTCTAAACCTAAAGATGAATGCGTTAACAATTGTTTCCCGCTAATTTCGCTTCCTGGACCACTGTGCAATGGAGGAATAAGTTAATCGTGGTCTGGCGATGGTCGTGTAGGACCAGTAAGCCAACCTCGGCTTGAGACCCCAAGTTTTCCCGAAGAGTTTACTGCACGCCCACAGTGCTGTTTTTTCTTGTTTATTTGACACGGCTCATAGCGTTACCATAACTGAGCCGTGGGTCTTTAAAAATTTTACAATATGTAGAAATTAAAATAAACTCTCAACTATCCATAGGATCATGTTGACGCAGCTTGCTGCTGCGTGTTGAGATCCTCTTCCTTGGTGGTGAAAATTTAGATGCGTTCTCTGCCGCACCTTGAGGGTCATTCGGTCCGTCTTCTCTCGCGTTTTCGTTCACGTCCATCTCGTCATCGGTACTGCATTCATGATGCTCATGGTCGGATGTTCGTGTTTGTTTCTTGTACTTCCGGGTCGCTGTTGTAAATCCTTCTTCATCGGTGTTTGATTCTTTATTGGAGCTGTTGGTTGTTGGTTTGGAGACATTTGCAGTAATCGTTGTTACTTCGATGTTGGTAATGGCAGTTGGTTTAGTGGCACTGGGCCCGATTGTTGTTGAGCTGGTGTTTGTTACTACCCGGTCCGCAGTCGTTGGTTTACCAACCGGTTGTGATTTAGCATACGACGACTGCATATCGGCTTTGGTCGTCGCAGGGGAAATTTCCTTAGCAGCCTCTGCGCAAGGTTTTCCGTGGTGTAGCGGCTGATCGCAATGTAGGAATCTGCCCTGGGCACGTGACTAGTGTTCGTTGAGAATGTACAATACCTTTAGGGCATCTGCCTGAGATAGACAAGTAGGAGGGAATTCTCACTACACGAACGCCGTTGCCAAGTCCTGGGAAGAAATTCCTCCAAGTATCTTCTTTAACACTATTCACCTCTCCGTATTTTGACATGAGTTTTTTGATAGCGGCGAAACTAGTACGTGGTGCCAGGTCATGTAGCTTTATTTCAATACTGTCATTATCAATATACGTTGGGATGTTGTATAAAGTGTCATTACATTCGACGGCGTGTTTCAAGTTGTTCTGTGAAGCGAATGATTCTGCTTGACTAATGGTTTTGAACGTAATCAGTACCGCATGACGTAAATGATGGAATAGCACGCCGCTAATTTCTGCTATGTTGAGCTTCATGTTCACCCTCAATAATTGCTCCACTTCACGAATCGATGGTCTTACCGGACATTTCGAGAAGTCAACAGCAACACAGTTTATCCACAACGGGACACACTCTTGGTTTGCATTGTCACTCATTGTTTGTTTACGTTTTACACCCTAGGAAGAAGGAATCAATGTTTGCTTTTGCAAATAGACAAAGCGGCGGTGCACTTGGCTTGCTATAGCAGCGGAGCGATTTATAGCTTCTGTACTGAGCAAGATGAGAAACCGAATTGACAGTGTCATTTAAGTTTGATCATTATAGAAACAAGTCTTAGAAGAAACCTTGTAATGGTGGCTATAAAGGATAGTCAAGTTGGTCGGCACCGCTGAATCGGTTCGCGTCTCGACAGGTTTCTATATTAACAACAGTTATGAGTAGATCAGTTGCACAGCAAAGGTCGGTCAGCGAGCTAGTAACAGCAAATAAGGAGGAAAACTAACGAAAGAACAACACGAACTCGGAGAACATCGAGATATCATTGTCTAGAGAAATTTCACCGTATGCGCCAGCGGTTGATAACTGAATGGGTCACGAAAAAGGAGATCGGTATCGGGAGAAATTCCGCGCCCGGGAAACTCTCAGCACCGCCTAGTATATATTTAGGAACGAGTATCGCCAAGAAAGATAAGAAACTCTGCGAAGATAGCTGCGAGTTATACAGAGTTGTACGGTTCGAGTCTCGGCAGGTCCTGAGCAGGTCAGATATACCACAGAGAACAGACATATAAGCTAGAACAAACTTTCCCAAAAAACCTGTGTAAACATTTAAATAAAAATACATTGAAAATCATCATCGCATGCGTGAGTCACCAATGTATCCATTGTTCGTATAGCGTATCCCGTATAGCGATTGCTGGCCGATCGAAGCGCCAGTCAGTGGTAAGTTGCTACTTGCTGTTGTCATTTCAAAGTGACAGTTTTGTTTCTCACACAAGTTGAAAACTTTACTTGTATGTCAGTTCTCAGTGGATATACCATGAAGTTTTGACAGCAAGCAAGAAACAGCATCAATGGATATAAAACACGAACTATCTACACAAAATAAAAAGAGCAAGAGCACAATCTGCCCCGAAATAATACCTATCGGTTACCCCTGAAGGATAAGAATTGGGAGGAATAAGATTTAGGTTCAGTCGGAAGGCTTACTAGAGACCTCCACAGTTAGAATCCGACACTACCATGAACCAGCAGGTGATGGTGTTTGATTAAGATTGCTTCTCTATAACAGACATTGTCCGGATTTTTGAGCCAAGTCGACCCAAGACTCAGCCCTCTGGGACTCGGAATTAATGTTCAACGTTTGAGAGATTTTATACCTACCTTATGTAAGAAATCAAAAAGAATCAAAACCCCTCACTTTTGCTCAGGGAATACGTCCATGTCGACGACAGAATAAAACGTGGACAGAGTTTTTGTCAAAGGTTTTCATGAGCGATTTTTGCTTTCGATGACTACCAAAATTAGTTGGATTGAAGAAAAAAAAAACTCATTGGTGCTGATTGATTTAATTTTACCATAATAATTGTCTGATCAACTATTTTAAGAACGCAAAGTTGTGGGATGGGACCTTGTAACTGATCTTGTAGTTGGGATCCCATAGTTGTCAAATCTATCAGTACCATATAAAACTTCTGCATGAGAAGACTCAAATAGAAACTAATTCCGGTGTTCTGATATTAATCATAACCGTTAGATATACAATCATATCGAAATCATTTTTGAGGGGATGCTCCAAAATATGGACAAGTGACATTCTTTCGAATTGAAAGCGAAGTTGCAATAGGTTGAAAGCTTACGAAATGGCATAAATTCTAACTTTTGCTCAAAACACTTTTTATGAATGCATAGAGTTGAGACAAAAACAATTAGCAGACAAAAAGTTAAGTCGCCAGGAAATTCTAAGCTTGTTCATATGACCCCACTCCACGCTCTTCTGAACTTTCTTCCTTCAACTCCTTGCTCTCCCTTGAGTACTATGGCTTTTAATATTGAAAAATATTTCATACCTTCCAGTCCCTTGCTAATTAACCGCTGTGTGTCCAATAAAATAAAACCCCTTTAACAGGCCAACGAGGGTACCCAGGTACCCGCAAATTAAAATGCTTATAACTATGGCTTTCTTTAACCGATTTGGATACTTTTAGATGTTTTGGATTCAGGAACTCGTCCACTTTTTTAATTCTGTATAATTGAACAGGATGAATGGATCTGGTTCTTGGTAATCCGAATTTTCCTGAGTAATGTTCAAGTACTAGGGTATGATTTGTAAATTTTAATAATGTCCTAGCAATATGACTATCAAAACCCTTCAAATTGTCTCGGAAGTCTGTCATTTATTGGTACGGGACCCTATGACAATTTTAAAAATGGAATGGTCACTAACGGCCCCACGGGAACCTGCTCCGGAATGTCCGTTCCGGGGTCAAATCACCAATTGGTTTCAAAACCACGAGATACAGCCTACTGATGCAATTCCAAGAATTTTGATACCCTAGAATTCCATTGAAATTCACAAATAGTGTCCCAGCACTAGAACATGCTTCCGGAAATCTGGATTCCCGGGAACCGAATAAAATATCCCGAATCATTTTTACCAAGTCTTAAAGTGGATGAGGTTCCAAATTCAAAACACCCAAAAGTATCAAAATCGGTTGGAAAGTACGTTAGTTATTGGAATTTCAGTTTTGTGGGTACCCGGGTACCCACGTCAGCGTGTTACGTAGTCAAAAAAATCAGGAGCCCCTCCTCACTCCCCCTCTTACTATATCAACAATATGATTAACCCAAAAGCTTGACTTAGCGAAGTTCTAAGATGTTACAAAGTTTCAATTTCCAGCTATGGATAAAACATGGGAATTTCATTCATTGAAACCTAAAAAGGTATCGCGTCGGATGCATAACGGTTAAATGTCATAACCATAAAGAACGGAACATTAACTCACTCTTAGTCGTTAATAAAAAAGGAAAAAAAGTTATATTAGATTTCAAACTGAATTGGTCTTCTCCCATTGAGCTCAGAGTCAAGAAAGTGTACATGACTTTTGGGCAGCGCAGACGAACTTTTGGAAAGACCTGGTGTCTCAAACCTAAATACATCTATTGGAATTGGCAGGAAAGGTAAGAAAGAAAATTTTTCGTCGATTGAAACATCTCAAGCATGAAAATTTGCAAATAATTTGGTAGCTTGTTGAGGGATCCATTAACGGGATCAACGGGGAGCTTTAAGTTAACGCGGTTTTTCATGTGGGTTTTAAAAATGGGTTCAAAGTGAACCGTATTCAAAGACTGTATTGTAACATGCTGTTCACCATAATGCATGTCAATTCAACAAATATCGTGTCACGTTTACCACTCAACCAACCACTCCGATTGTAACCCAATTTTGATGTCGCGGCGCCGTCTGTAATCAAAATAATTGCGGGTATTAAAAGATCACGTTCGAAAATGTCACTGTCATTGCCAACTTTTAACACACTTATCGGTATTATCTGCTTTGATTACGATTCGTTTTTAGTTCTATGTGAAAAGACATACTGACGGCGTGCTGAAACCCCACTCCATAGTGCCAGTGTTTTCGTTGTATAGTTTGTTAGGAAACGTTTAGTTATTGATAAACACGCATTTTCCGATATATTGGGCTTAATGAATGATCCACCTAAAAGTAAAGAGGAAATTTTTTTCCAAGCAATTTCAGATGAGACTTACAGTGTCATAATTTCGACATTTTCTTTAAGATATTTTAGTTACCATGAATGTATATTAAACAATTAAGTCAGAATTTCGACTACGCCGTTGCTTTTTCGCACACAATTCACCTGTAATCTCTTATGATTCGAGCAAAAATGTTCATCAAGCTGGAGAATATCACAACCCTAAAGCGTGTTTTCAAAATACTCGTCGAAACGAAATTACTGTAAAGAAGCTAGTCATCGTTACGTTGCGCAAATGCAACAATACTCTTTGTCAGATAAACTCGCAACGGTTTATAAATATCTGGTCCGTAAACATGAGAGTCCAAGTCACGAAACAGCCCGCGAGATATTTGCATCTAAAAATTCACAAGAACATAAAACAAGTATCTGGTCACAAACCAGAATCACAACATATCACGAAATGGTGGTTCTGGATGTTATAATGGCCGCTGCCATCGTGGCTGTTATCGTTTACCTATACGTGAAGCGGCAACAAACATATTGGGCCCGCCGAAATGTTCCGCACCTGAAGCCGGAGTTTTTCTATGGAAACACCAAAACTCTGGACCGCACCGAACAGCTCGGAACGATATTCGCGCGCTTCTACAACGAGTTGAAAGGTTCCGGTCCGGTTGCTGGAATCTATATGTACGTCAAACCGGTCGCAGTGGTGACAGATTTGGAACTGGTAAAGTGCATCCTGGTGAAAGATTTCCAGCACTTTACGGATCGTGGTATGTTTTACAATGAAGTACAGGATCCGTTGTCGGCGCATATGTTCAGCCTGCCTGGCAGCAAGTGGAGATCCTTGAGACAGAAACTTTCACCTACGTTTACTTCCGGAAAAATGAAGATGATGTTTAGCACGATTGTAGCGGCGGGAAAGCAGTTCAATGATTTTTTGGAGGAAAAGGTGGGACACGGAAGTGAGCTGGAATTGAAGGATTTACTGGCACGTTTCACAACGGATGTTATTGGAATGTGTGCCTTCGGGATCGAGTGTAACTCAATGAAGGATCCGAATGCTCAGTTCCGAGTGATGGGAAGAAAGTTTGTGGAAGATCAACGGGGACTTGTTAAAAATGTGTTTCATAATGCAGCACCCGAGTTGGCGAAGAAAGCTGGACTGAGGGCGGTCGATAAGGACGTGTCGGATTTTTTCCTGAATGTTGTTCGCGAAACCGTC
This sequence comes from Topomyia yanbarensis, assembly GCF_030247195.1. Taxonomy (NCBI): domain Eukaryota; kingdom Metazoa; phylum Arthropoda; class Insecta; order Diptera; family Culicidae; genus Topomyia; species Topomyia yanbarensis. The sequence goes on from NC_080671.1 coordinate 15,368,653, forward strand.
GACTACAGAGTGAAGAATAATGTTAAGAGAAATGATTTTATGGATTTACTGATTCAGATGAGAAATCCCGAAGAAAGTAAAAGTGGAGAAGGTTTGTTGTCATTCAACGAAATAGCAGCGCAGTGTTTTTTGTTCTACGTAGCCGGATTCGAGACAAGTTCAACTCTGCTTACCTGGACGCTGTACGAATTGTCACTGAATCAGAGCATACAAGAGAAGGGTCGTCAACATGTTATGGACGTTTTAGCTAAACACGGTGGTAAAATAACGTACGAATCTGTGAATGAAATGGTTTATCTGGATAAAATTTTGAACGGTGAGTTGTGTTGATCTATTTACATCTACCACGAATAATCAACACCATTTTTTCAATGAATTTTCAGAGGCTCTTCGCAAGTATCCACCGGTGCCGGTGCATTTCCGCGAAACCACCAAAGATTACCAGGTGCCGGATACAAAAATCATCATCGAAGCTGGGACTAAAATTTTTATTCCTGTTTACGGAATCCAGCGGGATCCAGCGGTGTTCCCGGATCCAGATCGATTCGACCCAGAACGTTTTAGTCCTGAGCAGGTGCAGAGGAGACATCCGTTCGCGTGGACACCGTTCGGAGAAGGTCCACGCGTCTGTATTGGACTTCGGTTCGGAATGTTGCAGGCTAAAGTTGGTTTTATATACCTGCTGAAGAACTACAAGTTTGATATCGGGAGCAAATGCAAGGTTCCGCTCAACTTCGATGTAAGAAGTTTAATTCTTTCTCCAGAAGGAGGGCTTTGGTTGAATGTGAAGAAAATTTGTTAGCTAACTAGATTTATGTTCATAACAATTTTGATTTCGTCACAATGTGGCTCCATTAAATTAAAAAAAAACCTGCATTATATCACCTAGTGGTGTAATTTTGCCTTTCTCATTCCTAGAACTTAGGATTCCATGATTTGCTTCTTCCATTATAAATGTTTTATTCCTATTACACTGGCGAAATAATTGTAACGTTGCCCTAACCGCATAAATGAGAATCATAGATTCGTTTTATTGTTTTTCCACAATTTCTCATACTGTGATTTGACAATAAACACATCATATTACAAATTGTTTCCGTCATTTGGGTTATTGATTTCAGTTTGATAACCATTTGAGGACTATGAGTTAGATTATATGTCAATACAAAAACGACACGATTTTCCCGAATATTTTATTCCGTGGAATACACATGTAGGGTTACGGTACCCTAATTAATCTTAGCACTGCTATTCCTCCCACCCATTTGAACACAGTAGTTAGAGCAGACTATATCTCTATTCAACACATTAGTTGAAATGGTAGGATGAATAAAGGCACGTTGTACTGGACTTTTCACAGCGAAAAAGAAATGACTTTACTTGTCTGACACCAAAAGACACTTGGCTGGTGCGCTGAGGCGTTGTATTGCTTTCACAATCCTAAGACTAACTCTTATCTCAGATGAGTCCACTTCAACAATACCTACGCAAAAGGTTGGAATCGGTTTGAACAAAATGCGGTATACCTTAATATTGCTACGACAAACGTCGCTATACACAAATGGACAACCACCATTTCATTTTTTTTACAATATATACTATTCTTCATAGCCTATACAGCTGTTTTTTGAATATAATATATTGCTAAACACTTTGTAGATTACTGACCAAACTGCATTTGGCCAAATGGTATTCAACCAAATGACCCTTTCGGCCTAACAGCATTCGGCTAAATGGGTCATTCGGCCAAACAACATTCTTCCAAATTGCTTTCGGCCAATCGACCTACAACCTTGTACAATTGTACATACTAAACATAGGATTTGGATATACTCCGCACTCCTCTTCCCAAAAAACGTATGGAGCTAATAAAGGAGCCAAGCCATCGCCAAGACCTCATCTACATGCTGCGCTGCCATCATCGGGACGACCGTTATACAGTACTACGGAAGCCGCTGAGCGCTCCGACACGATCGCGTTACCAGCTAGCAACCAGCTTAGTCGTCCCGGACCTGCGTTCTGAGGAAGTGAAAGGGTTTTCCGAACTCCCTTCTCAGACGAGTACTTTACTTTAAATGATAATCCGCTCCCTGAAAACCTCGTGGTTCATAGCATTCCGTCGCGTAGAGCACCTGATTTCCTGTCCGTCTACTACCAGAACGTTCGTGAAATGAGAACAAAAACGCAGGCCTTCTTGCATGCCTTCACTTCTTGCCACCACGACATTATCGTTCTTACCGAAACCTGGCTACGTGATGATATATTAAACGCCGAGCTAACAACGAACTATGCAATCAACCGATGCGATCGAAACTCTTCTACCAGTCACCTGTGTCCCAGTGTTCTTATAGCAATAAAGAAATATCTTGCTGGGACTAAAAATGCCTGGATGTGAATATTTGGAGCAAGTAGTCGTACGCGTTTCACTCTCAGATCGATCGTTATATATTTGCTGAAATTTATCTAAGACCGAACAGTGATCCAGACTTAAACATATAACGTTCACTCCAATCCAAAGCATCCAATCGACAATGTACTTGTTGTAGATTATAATTTCCCTCATCCTTAACATCTTAGGTCCATGCCTTCAGCTGGAGCAATAAAAAAATGACGCCCAAATTCACTAGGAAACACGTTCCAAGGCGATATGGCTGGGAAATCTAGTGATATGGGATAACTGACTGATCTGGCATCTGCACCATCATACACTAAATATTAAGCATCAGATTCACGGTCCACGCACGAATATTCAAGAATACACGCGAATATGCGAATGGCCATACGACTATAAAATCGAATTTATGCACACGAAGAAACATACACGCTTGAACAAGGGACAAACACGTTAACATTCAAACGCTCAAGCACTTCGCGATCATCAACGCACACCTATACCCGCTATCTCGCAAACACGAAAACACCCTCTCAAGAGTGAACCGATTATGTATCGGCTACGTCCGGAAGTCCCTACTCTCGGCCCTAGCGACCTAGGTCCTAGGACACTCATATCCACTAAACAACACGTTCCATGGCTACATGACCGAGCATATGAATCGTACACCGAACCGCACATCAAAAATTAAATATCATTTTTACGATCCGTGCGCGATCATCATCATATCATCGCGCATACTCGACTAGACACACTGTTATAAAAACGAATTTATACGCGCGAACTTACATAAACGGTAGCACACGCGATATACAGACACCCACGCGATCGAACACGTAAACACACAAACGCTCAAGCCCCTCGCGATGATACACACGATCGCGAAGTCGCTACGCCCACGCAGGACTGAACCGTACAATGAATATCACATTTAGAATCACGGCCCGCTGCAATTGGCCTTAAGTAGTGTTTTAGTGGGTGACTTTTCCCGTCTCGTCTACAATCATAGTGAGTGATTCTGACGGGAAGCTCTTCCGAGACCCTAGCTTTACAGCTCCAGTAGGACAACTCTCGAATAAAAGACTTTGAAATTATTTTGCGCGCATTTCGCAAAAATATTCTAAGTTCATTAGGATTCATTTCAAAATGGCTTCTAATATCGACTTCTGGCACCTAATCATCAAGACCAGCGGTTCTCAAACTTTTTCGTATCACGGACCTCTTCGAAATCACAGGAAGTTAATTTGGATACACAAAGCGCATAAGTTATGGGTTGGTTATTTGATTGTGTTTCATTGAAAAATGTTTTTGATATTGATTATAGTAGGTCGACATAAATCTTTCATTGTGTTATGGTCTAATGAACGGCGCTAGGTCGGGTAGGCGCACTTCAATGTAATCGTCATCCGTATATTATATTCAAGATCCTGGTTTTAACGTTGTTATATTCGACGCCGTATTGCATGTTGTTCTTCGAAATGAAGTTTTCTACCTGTGCTAAATCCTTAAACGTTTCTCGCGTGGTGTAACTGTATTTAAGTCACTTCCTTAAGATCAAGATCCCTTTTCACTTTTAATAACACTTCAACGTCAAGTGCTGTAGATCACAGAGGATATTGTTGGAAGTCAATCGAAATTATATGTTCCCGCTTTATAGGCACTTCTATTTTCTGCGGCTGGTTCATTTCACTGCGCAGCCGGAGGTGTTGATATAATACTATTTGTGAAGAACGGTTCTGTTCCCTATAACTATAACATTTTTTGTTTGTTGCGAAAAGTTTTAAATTTTAATATCCAACTGAAAACATATCTATCTCCGTGGACCCCAGGTTGAGAATCACTGATAAAGACCACTCCGAAAATATCCATTTTCTTTGAGTTTAAGTGAATTTTGCCAAACTGGAAGTCGCCATCTTGATTTTCTGAACAGCGCTAAACATCCATCAACGACACCCTCTCGTTTAGACTATCCCGAATATATTCGTATTGTTTTGGTATGGGTCATAAGGAGGCTTCAAGATCAGTCTTTATCATTATTCCAAAAATCTTCTAAGTTCTTTGCATTCAGAGGGATTGAGAATATTTTTGCAGAAATCCCGTAAATTGCGGAATGCGTGCAAAAATAAGTTGTTTTTTTACGCGAATTTTCAAATTACCGCGGATTTTACGGGAATATTTTTACACACAGTAAAGCTTTACTATTCCGAAATGAGCAATGTATAAATTTACTTCAAACTATGGGAGTGGCTAAAAACAGAAGGGTATCTGAGAATGAGCGTAAAAAGAAAAGTGTAAATAAAATTTGAATATTGTTGACTTTTGAAAGGTGGTATGTAAAGGAGATCGGTGATAACCACACACCCCGAACCTGAATTGAGTGGTCTTTCTTGGGCCCGAAGGAAACTGTGATCTGGCATCATAATTTTCAGCGCCAGAATTTATAAATGGTCCCTTATAGGCATTTACAAGCATTTTGATATCCCGTAATTTCAAATTTTTCACCTCGAGTAAACGTTGCGATATTACACTGAAGACGCGAAATAGAAAAAAAATATCGATGCTGCGTTACTAGACGATATTAATATCAAGCACGAATCAAACATCCCTGCCACCAAATAGTACGTACTTATTCTTAGCTCAATATAATTGATCGACGATTTAATGGACTAAAAGTAAATCATTAAATATGACAATAAAACATTTGTCCCTCGTACTGAAAAGATTGTCGCAAATTGGTAATTGGTTTTGAATTGTTCTAGCAAATTGTCAATTCTCAACCCTCATACATAAAGTAATCATTCACTCAGACAAAACCATGCGAATTTCCCATGCGCATTAAATACCCAGTGAATTAGTTTCCTAGTTGGCAAAACAAACACCAAACAAACATACAAACAAGTTTGCTCAAATTAATTCCCTTACAATGCCATAAAATCAAAGAACTTTTAAAAGTACATACGACAAAATATGTGCAATTCAGAATATAACGAAATGACGATTGCTTAATTATTTGAATTCAAAAAGATAGAAAAAAATTAGTTGTGTAACAGAGGTGGTCCATTTTCAAAGATAGCACTGCTTATGAAACACTTTATAAAAAAAGATGATAAGGGAGTCGGACGAAAATAGCTTTTTATGCAGTTGATTTAGAATTACACTTAAAGAGAAGAATACATCTATAATAAAACCATTACTCCTAGTTCGCAGCAGGTTACTGATGGCAATGAAACTGGGCCAACTAGTCATAACATGGGTTTATAGCACCCTGTAGGAAGGACATAAAACCATTAGGTAGGCATGGAAAGTTTCAAATATTAGTTTTATTAAACACTATACAACCGTAATATAACCAAAATTGTTACTTGAAAATTGACCCAAATGATCCTAAAATGGATGTCGAACAAGATTCGTCGCCAAAGACTCCGAGCTTCTATTTAAAATCAAACACATTGGACTGGGTTCGACCATATCCGATGTTTCTTCGGATAAAAGTTAATACGTGAAGTATTCTAATATTCCGCAAGACGCAGAAATATTCAGCTGCGCTAGAGATCTCACAAGTTCGCCTAGACAAGCTCAGAATTGTGATATTTTGTTTAAAGAAAACAAATGACGTTACTGGCAACAATAAATTCATGAAGAACTAACGCGTTTACTTGCCCGCTCTCAAAGTTGAGATCGATGGTGTAGTTATCGATTTGAATTTGGCATGCGTGGATCTACTGAAGGACGGGATTGGCTGTTTCAATAACCCCTTGCTACAGTGGGCGAAGATTTTAAGTGACAATCGCACCGGGCGAGACTGTCTTGCGTCTTCTTCGATAAGGGTCGTTTGTATGAAAGCTCTACCACAAAATCAAAGCTGGTCCAGTACCTGGTCTTAGCGTGCTTACAGAGTGACGGCGAGAAACTGAGCTGGTGCTGGTACTGACATTAGCATGCGAGAAACCTGCTTGCTGCAAACTAAAGGGATGATGTCAGAGTCAAGCCAAGAGGATCTGCGCCGCATGCCTGCTTTTACTCTGACAATTGGGCAGAAACAAAGAGATTCAAACGCTTCCAGGAACACAAAAAATCTTATGTAACATGTCAACCAGAGATTCAACTTAGTGCAGAATTGGTTGGACATAGGTTGAGAACTTTGTGATATTGCGGAACTCCTCCTGGCATCGAGGAGACTTCAATTTTCGTGGTACGGCATGGGGTTATCTTTTCGGTGATAATTGATCTAGCTAACTCTACGATCTTTGCTACAGCTTTAAAAAGGTGGACTGCTTTACTGCCCATGAGCACATTTCCGTTCCCCTTGTTTCTATGAAACTGAGAAAACGAGCGGTATAAGTTTGCAATAATTTTCGCATTTTTTAGTTGAAATTTCAAGTCTTTGTCTTATTCGCTATTTATTCTGGGCTAACAGGAAGTCTCAGTGATGCACCTTTTCCCGGATTCTTTGGCTTTTTTGCAGTTCGACTATCAAACAGCTATTTTGTGTGTGCCTGGGAATGATACTCCTAGCCTGACTTATTTTAGGATTGTAAGTGAGGTTATTTGATAAAGCAGATCAAGATTTTAGCACCCCACTAAGATTGGCGCCCTTGGCGGGGGCCAACCTGGCTAACCGCAAGCTACGGCTCTGATAGCTGGTGAAATGATGGTGGCATAACCACTACGGAAACAGTACGCAATAAACCTAAAATTATAAACTTGCGAAATATCAAAAAACCTCTTTGTAAAAAAGGATCAAAATGGGATTTTCGTTGACCTCTTCACTAAGCAAGAAGCACCCTTCTCAATTGCAAAATAAAACGAGTGTAATGGTTTTTGAAATGAATATGGGTATCAAATTTCAATATGAGCTGAGTACTTTCTTCTTAATACGTTTTTTTGGCAGGGGATTGTTATACTAATATGCTAGAATCAAAGAAGATTAAGAAGCCTATAGACATAGTCCTAAATGAATTACTTGTTCGTCAACCTTTCATTTAAGATCATCATTTAGGCCTGATTCGGAATGTGTGCTAACACCTGTACCTGCCATTTTAAATACAACAAGCATCAGGAATAAATGGGTGGCGCAGTGATCGATGCAATGTAGATTAATCGCAACTCGCAAACAAATGTCAAACAGTTGAGTAGATGCTAAGACACTGATAGTCAAGGTTTATTAATTTGAAATTTTACACAGATTAAAAAAAATGCTTGGCCTAAAAAGGTCTGTCATCAATGATATTAATATCAAAATAACTTTCGAACAATTCTTTTCCAAGCTTCGATTTAACCGGAAACTTGACAGCCGATGTTACGTTCTTCATTTCATTACCTACCACGTTTTTCAACGAACTAAATCTTCTCAAAATGCAACCACACCCCTTCTTTTGGACCCATAATAAAATTAGACGGATCAATCACCAGTGGTACGGTTGTGCGGGCAGCCAATTCGAATCGGAAATTCTGCAACAAGCATGCCATGCCTACCAGGGCTTGCATCATTCCAAACCGCATCCCGATGCAGATACGAGGTCCATCGCCGAACGGAATGAATGCCATTTGGTGCCGTTGAGCGACTTGATCCGGATCAAACCGATCCGGATCGTACTTTTCCGGGTCCGGATAATACTCAGGATCATGATGGATCGCGTAAATGGGTATTATTACACGACATCCTTTCTCTAGCACTATGTCGGTTTCGGGTACCTTGTAGTTGTTGGTGACGCTTCGAAGATTATTTGCGATCGGGGGATACTTGCGAAGGGATTCTGAAGTGAGAATACGATATACAAGCATGATTTATAAGTTATGAAAAAATGACGCGCCCTACCATTGATACAATTTTCGACATATTTCATATCGTAAATAGCTTCATAGGTCATGGATCCATGAACCTTAACTGCATCCAGTACACTCTTTCTCGCCTTATCCTGAAGTTCTTGATTTCGCGCCAACTCGTATAAACAAAAAGTCATTGCTGTGGACGAAGTTTCGAAGCCCGCGACAAAGAACATGAATGCTTGTGCCGCTATTTCATTAAACGTTAACTGATTCAGCTGATTAGTATTTCCTTCCTCGATAGGTTCCGCATTTTTAAGCTTGATTAACAGATCCATAAAATCATTTCTCACCACATTATTCTTCTCCCTATGATCAACAGTTTCTCTTACTGCGTTCATGAAGAAATCACCGACATCCTTTCTGATGACGCGCATGTGCATCTTTCTAGCTAAATCCCTAAACATCAGCCCAAACAACATTTTCATCAAAAGAACCGGACTTTGCCGAAATATGCTTCGACCCATTTCACGAAATTTCGCTTTGGGATCTGCCAAGCTATTACACTCCAATCCGAATGCACAAGTTCCGATGACGTCCGTCGTAAATCGGGCCAAAAAATCTTTTATTTCGATATCCTGTCCGGTGGCAACCACAGCTCCCAGTGATTGCTGGAATCGCTCGGCAACCGCGGTAATCACGGGAAACATCATTTTCATCTTTCCAGAAGTGAACGTCGGAGCAAGTTTATTGCGCAAAATCTTCCACTTGTTACCCTCCAGCGTCAGCAAATGCGCCATCAAGGGATCATCCTTTTCGTTGAAATATAGTCCACGATCGTGAAAGTACTGAAAATCCTTAATCAAAACGTCCTTTACAAATTCAAGATCCAACACCATGGCAACCGGATTAGTGAAGAAATATATCCCCGCCAGCTTTCGGCCGGGACTTTTAAGCTTCTCGTATGATTGTTTCGTCAGCGCACTCATATGCTGTCCGAGGATTCCTTGGAGGTTACCGAAGGGAAAATATGCCGGCAGGTTGGGCACACCACGCTTCTGCCAATAGGAATAGCGACTACGCAGCCAATAAATGGCTAGCGATGCGATAATCAACACAAAATAAAACCACATTTTTGCTGTACACACTGTCTTGCTGTTTGGTGGTGTATTCGACCAATTGAACTGACTGACTGCTAGGTAAAGACTGGAAGCATTTTATAATGAAAACAGTTTGTTATCTGACTCGGTGGGTTAATAAAAATTTCGCCGTCTCCTTTTGTCTTTCTGGAAAATGAAAGACTATGTATTCACTCCAAAAGGTGACTTTGTTATTGAATGGGCGGAAACAAATTGATTAATATAGTGATTTAGTTTTAGTTTTTTTTTTTTTAGTTTTTTTTAGTTTCAAGTTTGAGTAAGTGTAACAACGTCAGCACTGGTGTAGTGCGAAGTATAAAATGAAAATACATATCATAGGTTCGTTGACTTCGGGCAATGTTCGGGTGTGTATCAAATAAGACAACTTATTTCGCACAAATCTTGCTTATGCGATTAGCCCAAAGATAGCATCAAATTAAAGATTGCTGTGGTTTCATAACAAAGCAGTAGGTAGGCTGACGGTGTAGGTTGAGTGGTAAGCGTGACCGCGTCTCTCCCCAGTGACTCAGTGGTAAAAAATCTATGGAAGTGAAGCTGTTGCTCCCGATCTAGGTGTTGATGGAGACCGATATCTAAAGGCCAGACGGTGGAGTGACCCCTGTGGCGTCGGTGGTCAGAGAAAAATAAATATGAAAAAACAGTAGGTCATTAAACTCGACAATTCCAATTTCAAACGATTTCAGTTGAGTTTGATTTATAAATCTTCACGCTTTACATTGATAATCTGATTTTTTCCTTCTTCTTCTTCTGTTTATTTCAAACGGCTCAATGCGTTAGTAGATTTGAGTCGGCGATCTTTTACATTTTTCTTCAATGTGTAAAGAAATAAATATAATAACGTTTATTTTTGCTTCGTATCATCTTTTTGGCGTATTTTGCTGTTAAGTGTTGAAGTTATTTTCCTTGGCGGTACAGCATTAACACAAGCACGTAGTCAGAAAAAACGTCTACCAGAAACAATGTTTTTATGTACACTAAAATCTTTTTATGTGATTTTTTTTGCAGATTTTCCAAGTTTTGCGACTTTATATGTGGATCCTTGTTTCAATATATGTCTATACCATAATTTGTTGCTAGATGTTTGAATGCGACAGTGCTTTTACTTCAAAACTGTACAAGACCAGTATACTGGGAAGACAGCATTGTTTGCTGTTCCCAGGTTGTATTGTTTCCGTGTTGGTAGCAGACTACATTTGGAGGTGAATGTTTCAACAGAATGAAAAAAAAATGTGCCAAATAATCTGCAAATAAAAATAAGGATGACACTTTGCCACCAGATGTGCGAAAGATGGAACTGCTTAAAGCAGCGTCGATGCTTTGCTTGCGAACGTTTATCACATAACAACGTTTCTATTAAACGAATTTCGATTGGCGAAGCCAATTAGAATAGTTCTGTTGACAGTGACTATGAAAAAAATGCGATGACCGCATATCCAATAGCTTCAGCTTGTGCATGGTGTAACCACCTCGGGAACCAATAGATAATCATGCCTGAAAGTAACAAATAATATCATTCAATGTACTACTGATGATCCAAAGTTGATCAATACCAGCTCCGACCAGGCTCGTTTCATTACCAACCACTTAGATCGAACCAGGAAAGAAAATGAGTGTTAGTCCTACACTTGCTATTACTAGAGGCCGTATATAGTACTACGCACTAGACAAGTGGCATTGGAGGAGAAAGACTAAGAGTTTTGTGTTAGAATTTTCGCGTGATTTAAGATTTTAGAAGTCTCTGGGCATCCGGCCACCAGGAGACTCGTTAGGTGCCTAACAAGACGCTTTCGGATTATCATAACGAGAAATAGCCTAGCAATATAGCAATAATTCAAATTAGAGAAGACAAGCAAAACGAAAAGCATCAAATCATTTCGAAAAAAATAATTAAAAATAGTATACGAACTGATCTTTATCCTCAAGCAAACACAACTTTTAATTTCCTTCTTGTCGATACTTTTATTCTTTTTCTCCCACTTTCTTACTGTCTATCTCCTATCTTAGCACTTCTCTATTGTTCAGTTTTCTTCGGGGTCCCTTTTTCACTTCAGTCGTGGTCGCTGCTACTACATCACCGCCCCCCTCTGCTTCCCTCCGTTGATTCTGCGGTTCCACACGGTGTTCCCCGGTTCAGGTACGTAGCTATCGGTCCTCTACGTGGCCCTGGAGTATGTTAACGGACTCAAGCTTCGACGAGGAGTTCGATTCATCGGCTATGCCCGGTTTACGGCGTAAATAATTAAGCCGTAAATTTACGGCGGGCGGGCACGATAGGGCGTTTTTCGTTGACGGGGGCTTTAAAATAATAACCACGGTTTCAAAATTATAATCCAGGGGGTCCTGCGAACATAATGGAAGATTTCAAAATGGCGGATTGGCTTAAGGGGACGGTCAAGGCAGCACATTAGTTAGTGTAGGGGACGTTAAATTACCTGGAAGTCTCCGGTTAACTAGCCACTTACTTATTTTTGCTCTTGTACTCGCACTTCACTCTCTTTTGATTTTATACACAGCTTCATTTCTCTTTACTTCGACTTTACTTTCTCTCTTCTGGCTTGCTTTGAAAATTTCAACTTTCCTTGTCAATAGTTACCGGGTAACTGAACTTTGGATTTGGCGTTGATCGACTTTTTACCCTCAACCGTTGACCCTTTGTTTCGCTAATAAATTCCGCCCAACTCCTCTATTATAATTATTGCCACCCCCAATGGCCGCCTGGTTGATAAATCCGGCCCTGGTGATAGGCGATGGAAATTGTAGCGAGTTACACAGTTATTACACGACACCCAGTGGTTCAATTCTTGGTTTCTGCCGCCAGATGCCACACGGTATCAGAGCAGGGTTTGTCTGGAGCAAGAGAATAATAATAGTTACTAGTGGACGCTAGTCTCTTCTGCGATTATCGGATATCTAATAAACGACAAATGATTATTCAAGTAACTATTGTATTATAATAAAATGATATCAAAATAGAATTGTTGAGAAAACCCCAATACAAACCGCGAGCTAGGAATAGAACAAAAAAGCAACCGTTTCTTCTACAATTGTTGTTGCAGATTCGGCTCGTGAGCGTTCGCTATGCCAGGTTGCTTTGCTTCATTTTCTGTGCTAGCAGAAAACTTTCTTGAAAATGGTGGTTGCGTTTTTTCCCATGCTTGCGAGCAATGAAATTTTTTCGTTCATTCTCGAGTGAGTAAGAGAAGAAACTACTGAATCATTTCAAGAGAACTTTGAGTCGAGTGATTGAAAAGTAGAAGGAAACTTCCTCTTCCCAAAGAGCAATTGAAGCATCGAAGTGGAACCGTTTATCATCAACTGTATTTTCATCTCAGAAAATGATTTGGCCTAAAAACTGAATACTACCCCCGTCAATAGTTGATGAAAATTCTACAAATGTTACCGAGACCATAAACAACCCAACCAAAGTCCCAAACAATAAACCGTGGTCAAAATCCGAGCCCGTATGCTGTACGGCTAGGTGCCGATGAAGCTCAATGGATATGCTTTTCTCGACGATGATTTTAATCCTCAAAGAGGCATGCTAAAATTGTGACTTCAAGAAGCATCGCTCCTACGAGCCAATGAAATCAATGTCCTCTTTTTTGTCGATTTATCAGTGAGAGAATCGAAAGCCCGAAAGCGCTCGATCATTCATATTTCCGGGACTTTGGACCCCTTTTGAGGGTTAAACAAATATTTCTCGTGACAAGCTTGTTTTCACGAAAAAGAATTATAGTTTGGAAAGGGCTCTGTTTCTGTTGCTAATAATCCAGCGTTTTCTTTTAGTCACCCCGCACAGTGGCACCTGTTGTTACACATCGAGATTGTGCCGATAAAATGCCGAATCATTTCTTGGAGTGCATCCTCCACGATCAAATTAATAACGCAGCCACTTCCAGTATAGTATACAGTTATTTTCCTCTCGCATGGAATCAGAAACAGTATATTGATCTCGCTCTCGCACCGCAATGGCGATCTTCTTCTACAAAGCCGTGCAGATACAATAGAAGCGGTCAGATCAAAACGTGGTGTGCGGTGGATGGTGCGTGCCAGTAAAAATTCTCGACTAAAAATAGTTTCGCGGGACTATATTCATCCTCAGCAGATTAAAACAACCACTGAAGGTAAAAATACGGCTTATAGTCGAAAATGTGATGCTAATTGGTACTTTCATCCCTTACGAAGGCTCATACGGCCTAGATGCATTTTTCCGCGTGCGAATCGAGCACCGAAGGATTGATGGTAATAATACGCGGCATATCTAACGATCGTCCCGTTGAGGTAATTGATGATACAACCTGTACCACACTTGTAATAACATGCCAATTACAGTTCTTCCTGCATGTCCTGCCTTAGAACCGAAACATCATACGATACGGACAGCAATATTCACTTAGGTCTCGCTCAGCTCGACCTCTCAAGGTCAAAGGTAAGCGACCACAACCATTGCCGCAGAGTAAATCCTAACCACATTTCCATCATCTGAAAGCACGCCGAATCGTGATAAATTCCACGCAATACCATCTAATAGTGCATCTGATAGGTTAGAGCGAAGCAATAGTTACGACAAATCATCAAAAGCCCATCATCAGGTACAGTTGATTGCCTATGTGAGTGTCCGGCAAACCTCATTAAACGAGACATAACCTCGTTAGAGGGCTTTTTATTTACAGTCCAGACCCCTCATCTTTACCCGAGCGAAGACGATCTCGCACCAGTAATATCGGGCTAGCGGAGCGAGTACGAAGCCGGACGGGCCACCACCACTCACTTTCGTCCACCAAATTATTCGTTCTGGTTCAAGCGACAAGGACGAGACGACCACGTTCGGGTGCAAGGAGTCGCACAGCAAGCAAGTACCACGAGTGCGACACAGTCTGCAGCAAGGTGCAACGTGACAGACCGCAGTGCATTCGTGACGATGCACGGTGTGAGAGTGTAGCGGCGTGACAAGCAGTGTAGCCGACCAGTCGCGCGACTCAGCAGGTGCATTAATCGACGGCAAGAGATGCAGAGTAGCAGTTGCAACGACACGGGGCCCCCACTGACACCCTAGCGCTGAAGATGACTAGTCTGTAAAATCGTGTGAAGCAAATAAAAATAAGTTTGAAATGATAGATTGATGTATTCTTAAGTAGCTAACGATACCGTACTGATTTACCTTACGTGAGCCATTTCGCTTGTATGAGACACAGCTTCATTTCCCTAGGCTAATCGGTTAGCAGTATTCCTCTATAGACTGAAAGTGATTAGCCGAGTCCTCTTAGAGTCGCACTTGAGGTGACAGATGCGTTAACGACCCTCCCGCCAATTCTAGGTGGTACTCTTTACATTTGTGTGGTTGGCATCGTTAAGGAAAATCGTAACACTGTTCATACAAAGTTGTGACAAAATTATAAAAAATGGTGTATGTGGCTAAAACTTGGGGTTTTAATTAATTTTGGGTCGCTAAATCCATTTATGCTATCAGTTTTGATATTCCATATTTCATTTCTTTGACTCTTTTTAAATAAACCCATTTGAATGCGTTGATCGTTAAAGGGTTAATATAAACATTAATCATAGTAGTCAAGCTCATCGGATAGCAGAAATGGTTGACAAACTAGTAAAAATCACTAATTCTTCAGTAATATGATGTTGTTTAGGCAATTAATTTGTAAGGAGATTTATGAGCTACAGGGCGTCTCCATATGGGTACTTTCAAAAAAATTGATATACCAACTTCGGCGCAAAAATGCGCAAGATGAGCCCTATATATCTTGAAACTACACTAAATTTTGAGTCAGATTCATGATAAGTGACCCATGGGAGACCATCTCAAAAATTGGAAGACGTATAAAGATAAATTACTGATATATGAAACTTTTTAATTGGATTTTTTTATGCGGAACAAACGTAAATCAGTTTTACACAAAAATCTCACATCTATAGTTTAGCATATTCATTCTTATATTGAATGAACTTAAAATTGCTCCAATCGGCTATGTAGTTCTTGAGATATCGCCATTAGAAACTCTAAGGTACTAAAAATTATAATGAATTGAATTGAACAGATATCCTCGACATCACTTGCTTCAACGACATGTTAAAAACTCATTTTTCATCCGATTGTAGTAAAATTTTGAGATACCTTTATTCAAACTGAGAGAAAAATAAAATAAATATTTACAAAAGAATTACAAGACATTGATTTTTGGGGTTTTGTCACTCGTCGTGCCACTGTGCCCCGTCGGGAATACGCGCCAATCATATAAGTTAACTTCTATAGTGTCGTTTTCTGTGTACACGGGGATGCTGTTTTACGAGCTTTCGGCAGTGTGCTGCATGTTGTTCCGCAAAACGATCGACTGAAAATTATAAGTTCAGTTGACTGAGAAGACTGGGTCAGTCAATATTGTCCAGCAGTTGGTCGGATATAAACAAAGCCGTTGAAACATTGTGCCGATTACTAAGCAATACTAAGTACTGATCAATTAGGTTACAACGGTACTCGAAACTAGGTAGATTTATTGGGCCTCTACAGGACAAATAATAAAGCGCAAAACGAACGAATTTACGTTGCACTGCCTCAACACGCTGCACTCCGTTCTGGTAAAAAGGTAGCCACACAACCGCCGAATACTCGATCAAAGGTCGAACCAGGGAAACGTATAAAGTTTTTAGGCAATGCATGTTTTTTTAAAGTCTTGGTCATTCGAAGTATAAAACCAAGTTGATTGGATACCTTATAAGCGATATATGAAATATGGTCACAGAAGAACTATCATTTGCTATCAAGTATGACATGACAGATCTTTAATAAAGGTTTCTCGTATCAAGTTGATTCCTTGAAGCGAACAGTTAAATGTGGTAGGGCTCCGTTTAGCGAAAATATCAAGCTGCTGGAAAGCCTTCTTGGAGCTGTAACGCTGTGGGTATGGTCGTTGATAAGTAAATATAAAACCATCGGTTTTGTGGGAAGAATGTTTGCAGCGCAACCTCTTTTAAGATTGCTCTCACCACTACCACCACCACGAGCATCGTTGCTGTCAGATAAATTCGTGTGGTTAAAGAACAATCAATACGTTTATATACAGTATTATCATTTCATCGTGGAGCGACCATTTTTGGAACGTGGATCTGCATTCTTTCGCCGAAAAAGAATTCTTGGTTACGTGTGTTCAGATCAAAGGTTGAATCGAATACACAACGTAGGGTCTAGCTACGAGACGAAACGTTGTTACTCTGTCGACGAACCGGTGCCAATAACTGCGTTTTTCAGCTTTCATCCAGTTTTTCAAAATTCGGGTGATTCCACGTCCAAAAAGTCCTTACATGACCTTTTCACGTTGTCGTCAGCCAACGTGCACCGCAACTTCGTCGTCAAAGATTTGGGAGTTTATTTGGACAACAAGTTAACTTTCTCCGAGCATGTAACGTCTACTATTGCCAAAGCGTTCTGCATGTTAGGATTTTTAAGGCGAAACACTCAGTCGTTCCAGAATGTGTACAGTTTGAAAACGCTTTATTGTTCGCTTGTACGCAGCATCTTGGAGTATGCCGTTCCTGTTTGGGCTCCTTATCACAGAGTCCACATTAATAGCATTGAGAGGGTGCAGAAATGTTTCATCAGGCATGCTCTTCGCCTTTTACCTTGGACCGACCCAGTTCGTTTACCGCCGTATGTGCAACGTTGCGCATTAATCCACCTGCCTACGCTTGCTGACAAGAAAATCAAACATCAACGAATGCTTATTTTTGACATCCTGGACGGGAACATTGAAAGCAGCCAACTCTTGGGTCAACTTAATTTCAATGCACCTAGAAGACAAACACGCCAAGTGGACTTTTTCCGTTTACCGTTGTGCCGTACGCAATTCGGACGAAAAAACACGTTAAATGTATGTTGTCGTGTGTTTAATCAAGTTTCATGTTTTTTCGATTTTAATGTTGCAAGATGTACTTTTAGTATTAGGATTAGTTGATAAGCCAGTCTGTGCGATTAATAGTCGAAGACCTATATATATATAAATAATTCTGCGA
The DNA here is from genome assembly GCF_030247195.1 of Topomyia yanbarensis. Taxonomy (NCBI): domain Eukaryota; kingdom Metazoa; phylum Arthropoda; class Insecta; order Diptera; family Culicidae; genus Topomyia; species Topomyia yanbarensis. The sequence continues at coordinate 15,385,993 of NC_080671.1, forward strand.
AATCTCTGCCCACGATGGAGTGGGAGACTCCACGTCCACGGTTTTTCGCACCAGGCACTCGTTTCGTCTGACCTTTACGCGCAGTGTCGAGAATCAAGCGAGCCAAAACCTTGTACTCTTCCACTGAAGAAATTTCTTGTTTTGATTCGATTGTTTCAGATATAATGGAAGTTTAGCTCTTTCAAACAATGGACACATTAATTGTAGCAAAAAGAGTTTGCCTTTGATTCGGACACTTGGGTGAATAAGGGAGCGGAGAAATTAATCTTTATAGCATTTTTTCTGGGAGCGTACTTTAAAAGAATGTTTCAATTTTCCCCGCAAAATTCATATGCGGAACATGTCATACGGAGTCTCCACAGTAGGAATACTTTTCATGATTATCTTCGGATTTTCTACACCGTGCCTTGTTTCTACTAACTATTGTATGCCCAATTGCTTGTAACGACGGCAATTCATGCCCCACGGCACAAAAAGGCGTACAGGTAGACGATCCCCTTTAAAAAGAACAAAAATTGGAAGAGTAGTTCTGGCAAAAGGTTTGAAATTAGGCTGATGAAAAATTAATTGTTTTCTTTTACTCCTAGATTTTTGCAAAATGCAATTGCTTGCAAACCAGAATTTTCACTGAATGAAGCAAAGGGCCAACCCCATTCTTAGCAAATACGGCCCCTGTCGCAGACTACACCATCAATTTCTACTTCCCGGGCAGGCATGTATATAAGATACCACTTTGGTACACGGTCGGGTGTTGTTTAGTTAGATCACGCATATATCGATGATGTCAAATAGTTTATCTTTGGTCCGACAGTAGACCATCTGTGGGTCGGTTTTACTTGATGTCGGTCATCGGAGATGCCTTCCCATTAAACAAAATTATCATGAGGACTTCAGTATCCGCGAAAAGAAGGTTGAATCGGAGGGAACGGAAATTTAATGTAACAAATTTAAAAGAATGAAGTATTTGGTACTTAGTTGTGGAACATTTGTAATATCAGTAATCATTACACACATTTTCGCTGCACTGGCGGTCATAAAACTCGTTGACAAAGAATACTTCCAAATTGCCACTAGCTATTACCAAGAAATTTTCATTTTCAATTACACACACCATGCCTGAACTTTCGTCACTACGGGTAGAAATCTTACTACCAACTCGAGAAAAAAGTGTTCCGATGGCCCTGATTAAATTTCATCCTAAGTACTGACTATGTAAGTGGCTGAGTGGTAAGCGTGGGCGCATCTTACCCCACAGTGTCAGGGTTCAATTCCGAGGCGAGGTCGTAGAGATTTTCTGAGAGACAAAATCCGTAGGAAGATGTTTTATTTTGAAAGAAATGTAAAGTCTTTGGTCTCAATTCATTTGTTTTGATGGGCCGATATAATATATGGAAGCTCCAGTATATACAATTTCTCATTACACCAATCCAGCACTCAAATGTAATCCATAAATTGTCACTAATTTTCAACGTCACTAATTTTACAATTAAGTTTACATTAGAAGTTCTTTTTGTTGATATCTATCGTGAACGATATACATATGTGAATCTATGAGAAAAGCACAACGATACTAGTAGATGATATCTTTTTTCTATGGCCTCACACTAATTTTTTCGACCTTTCTGAATATTTGTACATTTATTCTGTCGGTTCGTTTTGTTCGACATAAACATCAATGAAAAAATAAAATTCAAGCTGGCACTAAATTCATCAACCCCTTAAAGACCATGTTGGTTATACATGATTAATAAACAGCTACTTTCTGGAAATGTTTCTTTCCACCAAGTACATGAAACTATCACCTTTCGTTTAGGTACTAAGGTACTGGAAATAATCTGACATGTATTTTGGATTTGCATCGAATACCTCTTGAGGAACTGTCAAATAAGCACTTTGAGGTACAATTCCGGAATAACTGTTACTTGCCGAACACAGTTGTTGACAGATTACAAAAACGAGAAGTTTCATCATTCGTCTGCAGATGTATACTTCGTTCTAGGAGTAACGGGACGTCCGGAATTTTCTCGCAATGTGAATTTAATTAATCGTTTTTCAAAAAGTACTATCCGATACATGCTCTCGCCAAAATTGACTCTCGTTTGTTGTATTGCAATGAAAGCGTTTAAAACAGTTTTAATAGGAACTTTATTTACGTACTTAATAATAAATAAGATGAATTATTTACAACAGTCTCAGATTTTTTCCACTTTCAACCACAAACCTCCCTTTGGAGCAAGCACGAAACTTTTCACATCAAATTCCAACGGAACACTACACTTTTCTCCAATTGAAAATTTGAAGTTTTTCAACAGATACGCCAAACCGATCCGCGCTTGCATCATTCCGAACCGAAGCCCAACACAGATTCGGGGTCCCTCTCCGAACGGTGTCCAAGCGTACGGGTGCCGCTTCTGATCGTCGCTCCCGTTGAACCTTTCCGGATCGAATCGTTCCGGATCGGGAAACACCTCGGGGTCATGGTGTATTCCGTAGACCGGGACGAAAATGCGTGTTCCGGCTTCGATGATTAATTTCGAATCCGGTACCTGGTAATCCTTAGCCGCAACGCGGAAATGAACAGGAACGGGTGGATACTTTCGCAGAGATTCTGAAAAAGAATTCAAATGAGTCAGTTCAAATAAGTTGACTTTAACTTGTACAAATAAGATAAATAACTGATAATATTCCAACTCACCGTTCAAAATTTGATCCAGGTACTTCATATCCATGAGTGACTCGTATGTCATCTCTCCGTTATGTTTACTTAAAATCTCTGCAACGTGATGTCGACCCTTCTCCTGTATGTCTTGATTCAGTGCTAGCTCGTATAGCGTCCAAGTAAGCAGGGTTGAACTGGTTTCGAATCCGGCAATGTAGAACACGAACGCCTGCGCTGCGATCTCATTGAACGAAAGCAAACCATCCTCACTTTTGTTCTCATCGACTGATTTCATCTTGTTTAGCAAATCCATAAAATCATTTCGCTGAACGTTGTTCTTCACGCGGTAATCGATTGTTTCCCGAACTACTTTTAGGAAAAACTCGGACACATCTGGAGGAGTGGTAGAAACACCTATCTTCTTCGCAAACGCTGGAGTAGCTGTCACCAAAAAACCCTTAACTTTTCCTCTCGATCGGAAAAGTTTCCTTCCCATCACTCGAAACTGAGCATTGGGATCCTGCATAGAATTGCATTCGATTCCAAAGGCGCACATTCCGATAACGTCTGTCGTATACCGCGCCAGTAGATCCTTGAGTTCGAATTCACTTTCCTGGCTGACCATAGTTTCCAGAAAATCATTGAACTGCTTTCCGGCTGCCACGATTGTGGGAAACATCATCTTCATTTTTCCGGAAGTAAACGTCGGCGATAATTTATGCCTGAGTGTTTTCCACTTGTTACCGCTCACGTTGAACATGTGCGCCGATAGGGGATCGTATTTTTCATTATAGTACGTCCCGCGATCGTGAAAGTTTTGAAAATCTTTCACGAAAATACATTGCAGTAGGTCCAAATCCGTTACCACAGCGATCGGTGTCGTAAACAGATAAGCCCCACCGAATGGAGCCATCCCTTTCAACTGATTGTAGAGTCGCTGGAAAAGCTTAGCGAACGTTTCTGTTGCCCCGATGGTCTTACCATTGCCGTACAAAATGTGCGGTTTCAGGAACGGCACTTTACGATCAGCCCAGTACGAGTACTTTCTGTCGACGTACAGATAAATGGCAACGCATAGCATCACCACGGTGATGATGGCGTCCAAAACTTCCATTGTGTTAATTGACCGGAAACAAAAATTAGTTGGTTACATCCAGTTCAAGGTAGCAAACCGCGACAACACAAGTGCGAATGATTTTTTTTAAACAACCAACCAGTCTCACTAACAATCTACAACTAAACTGTCTGCTGAGTATCGCTTGTAGTTATATTGCCTATCGTAGCACCGTTATCTCATCTGGTCGCCCATACATCTGTCGGAGCAAGCTGATAAACAGACCCTGTTGACTGCGGAGCGAAGAGAATTTGATGGGCAATGGTGACGGCGCGTTTTTAGTTTGATCTCATGCAACCTGAATCCATCTAGGGAGTCCCCCATTACATGTGACAGGGTTTATAGGGACGGTTGGCGCCTACTGTTATTGTTTTGAAAAAAAACCAGACGAGTTGTTGAATCATACACGAGAACTAAAGAACGCACCTAGATATTTATTACCGCTTTATGAGCTCTTGTTGGCGAATGGAGATAATGAATGATGTAGGCAATTTGGAAATGATGCAAATCCACGGAGCATTTCTCCATCACCTGTTCGTATTACACTGCTAGTGTGTACATATAGGGCAAAGTGCATATTTTCACCGTATTAGGGAGAGTGGCTCACTAATGCATTAATTACTCGGCCTATAATCGATGGAATGCGTACAAATTGGCTTCAACAGCTTTTCTTCGTTGTTAAGAACTAAGATAATAACACAAACTCCATGTAAACGATGAAACGCTAGTGTTTTAGCGCAAAGAAAACTCGAATCGAGTGCCCCCATTGTTGCCCTACCATTTGATTGAATACCTTAAACAAAGAAGGCAGACACTGCTCTAACCAATGACTTCAAATGGGTAGGGTGATAATAGAAACATAGTAAAAATAAGCTCATTACCCAACAGCATTGCTGTGTTTTGGTTTGTGTGCAATATTTTGATCGCAATCTGAATGCGTATTTAATCGTTCGATGGCGCTGTACCACGGTTATAATCCAAATGCTAAATGATTTTATTCGTGTTTCACTGTAGCATCATCAAAGCATAACTGAGTACATCTTTTTTCAAACAGTATTTTGCCAAATAAATTTGGAATTCGCGGCAGATTTTCAAAGTATGAAATTCTTGTTTAATTGGAATTGATCTCAAAACGACAAAACGGCAGAGCAATCTCTTCAGCGGTCTATTCTTCTCGGCTTCTCTGTTCGATTAGGTGTAATTACTTAAAAAAGCTACTGTTTAAGGGGAAATTCTCATTCAAATGGTAAAAAAGTAAACAAAATTTGGATTTTTTGTGGGCCAATGAAACAAACATTGAAGGAAACAGTTTTAGGATTCAAAAAGCTTATATTTCCGTCATCATTTATAATTATTTTTTTCAATACGAAAAAAACAAAATGGCGCCCATGGTGACGTTCTCTCTAAGGTTAGGTGCACATGGATTTCCAAATCTGCGTGCAGCCTGCTGACTCAGGATCGATCTTAAACACAAAACTAATAATAAGGGCAAATATCGACCCTTTTTGACGAGTACCGGTTCTACGGTGCTGAAGCTCTCAGTACCGGTAATACCAGTAAAATACCGGCACTGGTATATTTTGGTCTAAAAAAATAACGCCAGGAAGAAATAAAATGTTAATAAAACATACTTTTATTATTATTTATTATTACTGAGCAGGGAAAGTTATGAAAATTTAGAGCCATAGTACTGAAGTGAGAGCAAGTATCTGAAATATACAGATTGGACAACTGGAGTAGTAGGGTGGTAGTGTCATGAGAAACAGGCTTCAAACCTTACAGACTAATCTTTCGTCTTCTGCTGGAAGGAGTCGAGCTTAGGCAGCATTATTACCAAAGAATAACTGAGTACATCTTTTTTGAGTCAGTATTTTGCTAAATAAATTTAGAATTCGCGGCAGATTTTTAAAGTATGAAATTCTTGTTTAATTGGAATTGATCTCAAAACGACAAAACGGCATGGCAATGTCTTCAGCGCACAGGGGTCCCACAGGTCAAAAAAGGGTTTTTTTAGATTTCGTCACACCTGTTGTCTTTAGAAATATGATGTGTTCGAAAAAGTTTCTTGGAATAGAACTCCCCTTCTTTCCACCGTATTGGATTGATGATTAATCCCTACAATTTTACGAAATTTATTTTCTTCAATAATTCAGAAATTCGTAAAAAACAATTTACCTGAAGGCTCAAACTCTCTATCTTTTAAGCTTTTTGAGATATGGACATTATTTGTGAAAGGTCCATTAAAAACAGTTTTTTCATCAAAAGTTTTCTTCTAGATTTTTTCCATTATATAAATGTTCTAGAACAGTGTTTGGTTTGTTGAACTGCATGACTTAACCGAAGACGGAAACTTGCTATTGCTAGTATTTGTGGAGATATTTACATTTTTGCCTTTCTCAATAGAAAGGTATTGCAATTGCTCTGAAAACCGACTTTTTAACGGAGGCCCGGAGGGCCTAGTGACATATACCATTCGATTCAGTTCGTCGAGTTTGGCAAATGTCTGTGTGTGTATGTATGTGTGTGTATGTGCGCATGTGTGTGTGTATGTGACCAAAAATGTCACTCATTTTTCTCAGAGATGGCTGAACCGATTTTGACAAACGTAGTCTCAAATGAAAGGTGCAATGTTCCCATAGGCTGCTATTGAATTTCTAATGGATCCGACTTCCGGTTCCGGAATTACAGGGTGATGAGTAGGAACACGCAAAAAATGTCGATTTTTATAAATTCTGCAATGAATGTATAAAGGTGAAAATTTTTCCAAAATATGACCACAACTGCTTCGATTTATAATATTAGGTCACTAACATCCATTCAAAGTCTATTTGGCCACATTGGCCACCATCATCGGTTCCGGAAGCCCCGGCGGAAGTATCTAAATTCAGAATAACAGTCACATCGGTTTCTCGGAGATGGCAAGACCGATTCGACTAAACTTAGTCTCAAATGAAAGGTATTGCGTCCCCGTAAATGGCTATTTAATTTCATCCCGATCCGACTTCCGGTTCCGGAGTAACAGGTTGTGGCGTACGATCACATAGCAAATTGTGATTCAAACCGATACTCCGATGGAAGCAAAAAAGGTAAAAATTTCGCTAAAATGTCTCTCAAACAACTTCAATTTGCTGTTCTAGGTCACCGACGGCCAACCAAACTTTCGTTGACTACATTAACCACCATAGACGGTTCCGGAAGTGCCCGGGAAAAGCGGCCATCTTTCAAAATTTGCGAACTCACATCAGTTTCCCGGAAACGGTCGGGCCGATTTTCACAAACTTAGTCCAAATGATAGCTATAATATCCCCGCAGATGTCTATAAAATTTCGTACGGATCGCTTATATGGGTCCGGAAATATAGACTAAATCGTCCGATCACATATGAAATTCCCATATAAGCCGGAACTCTATTTTTTTTTCAAAGGACCCCATGAAATTACAGATATCGAATTCGTATTTTTGATGCCAAACATCTTTAAAATGCATGAAACGTCGAGATATTATGTTAACTCGAAATTTTTTTTTATAAAGATCGACTTTTTGGGACTTTGCCGATTTTGCACCTTTTTTCAGTTCAATATTACCGTGGCTGTTTTTTCTTTTTCAAAATTTTAGAACTCGAATAATGATTTATTTTCCTGTATATAGTTGTCATGTGATGTATAATAATAAAAAGTAATATATGCATTTAAAAGTTTCTAATGAATATAAACAACGCACACATTCTCGTGATTCATGATTGAGAAAGGCACAATTGCACCGCTAGGTGGATTAAAATAGGTTTTTTTTATTGAAAATAGCTCTTTTTCCAATGCCTATAACTTTTAAACGAGCAAGAACGAGCAAATCACTTGGTAAACAAATTAAGTGCAAGAAAAACACAATAAATTTTGAAAAAATCAGATCTCTTCAAGGCGGCCCTCTATGGAAACACTAGAGCTGAAGTTCGTTTCTTTCCGTCGTCAAATGCATTTGATTACTCTCCAATTGGTTTCGCTTCTGCCATTTTTATTAAGTAGACGCAAAGGAATTATCAGTCTCTAGTGTCAGGCGTATGCATTGAGTTTTTGAACAGCTGTAACTTTTGATTTACTCAAGACGTGCTTACAAAACTAAGAAGGGCTAATTATTGCGACTTTAACTCTTTATTCCAGAACCAGTAGTAATATGTAGTATTTGTATTTGACGCAGGAATGAGAAAATTTTTAGCTCTAGTATTTCCATAGAGATCTGGTTTGCCCGTTTTTGCCCATTTAAAAGTTAGCGGCCTTGGAATAAGAGCTATTTTAAATCGAAAACGTGAATATATCCACACATAATAACGATAGTAAGTTTCTATCTTCGGCAAAGTAATGCAGTTTAATAGTGTAAACAATGTTCTAGAACATTTATATAATGGAAAAAAATCTAAAAGAAAACTTTTGATGAAAATACTGTTTTTAACGGACCTTTCACAAATAGTGCCTCATATCTCAAAAATCTTAAGAGATAGAGAGACAAAGTCTTCAGATAAAGTATTTGTAACGAGTTTGTCTACTACTTTGCTGAAGTAAGTATTTGTCTATCTGAATTATTGAAGAAAATAAATTTCGTAAGTCACTACTAGGGGGATTAACCATCAATTCGATAAGACAAAAAGAAGGGGAGTTCTTAGGGTTGCCACCGCTGGAGAGGCTTTAACCCGGAGATTTTCACTGACCAGCGGGGTGGTGGATTTGAGTGGAACTAGACAGAAATTGAAATCAAAGCGATTGCTTGGCATTATTGAGCACTTTAATAGCTTTTCATTACTAAAAAGTAATGTTGTAATTATTTCACGTTTGAGAACGGTTCTGTCGGTTTAATCCAGCTACTCTCGCTGTGGATAAGTCGAGCGAGCATTGCTTTCCAGGGTAGGGCAGCGGCATTACACCTAGCCAGTTGGATTAGAAAAAATCGGCCATACCTGGCCAGCTGGTTTGGGACCACCGTGCTGCGGTCCATTCTTCTCGGCTTTTCTGTTCGATTCAGTACCGTCTTTATGCATGGGCACACTGGGCCCAGACCAGGGATGAGGATAGGCGCATAAAATCATGCTGACTGAACGCACTACTGGTGCCATGACATTTTCAAAAGAAAAGAGTGGCCCAGTCTTTAAAAATATGGTTCAATGAGCAATCTTGGATTACTATATCGATCACAAGTAGAATATTCTTGAGCTGCTGATTGCAGTTTCGGTAGTGTCAAACGTAAAGATAAACTATGAGTTACGGCGACATATACTCGACCAACCAAAGTATAGTTATCCTTATACTGAAGCAAGAAAGACCTGAAAAAGAAACATCCTGATTCTAAACCATCTGAAAGAGGTTCGCTGAAGCCGCGTTATATCTAGTTTCATCACATCAGGAACGTGATACTGCTCTCGTTCATTATGTGAAGAATAACACTTTTGTAAGCTTTTGTTGTTTAAAAATAAAGATAAAAAAATTTGATAAATTCGTTAAAAGACGACAATCGTATTGAAATCGTAACTAATACATAATTTTTACAGTTGAGTTTAATTTACTTCTGATTTCAATTAGCTCAGTCCGAAGGAAAGCGCATCAAACTGAGTGATATTTATGTAGTTTATATCATGTTTTACCCACCCGCATAATACACTTTAAAGTTCACATCGAGTTCTAAGCGAACTTTCAAGCTGCTTAAGCTTTAATGGAACTTGAAAGCTGCTTTAGCCGCTATTAGAACATAAAACGTATTGCAAAATTTCTTTAAACGAGAAGCTTATGCAGCTCCCTTATACGAACTTTTGGTTGCTTGGGTAGAACAGGCTTAATATCGTACAGGCTTAACTTTTGTCTTCTGCTAATGAGGGTCCAGCTTAGGCAGACTAACTACGAATCACTTGAGTTCACAGCATGTCTCCTGGCGTAGACAGACTTGTCCATCTTTACCGTGAGAACCGACGGTAACATTTTCATTTCATTTTTAGCAACATGGGATTTTTAGCTACTACTTCGTAATTGCCCAGTATCTTTCGATCTACTGAAGTTTCGGGTAGTTTGGCGTATTGAAATCTTTGGGCACTAAATTTATTTTAATGACTCCATGCAATTCAAGAACTGATCTTGCATAAAGGCACGATGTCAGATTAGGCCAAAACACCAGAGAACCACAGTCTTGCCTAAAAGAAGAAGTCAACGTTTGTGAAGGCACTCCTTGTCCCGGCTCATAATCCCGTTTGTGACATAAATCCGACCTCATTTGTTGCAACTACAGATTGCTTGCCAGACCGAAAAAAATCCTGATCAGTTTCGAATTATTGTTTGATTGTATTTTTCAACGATATTAAATCTATCTCTGGAGGTAAATATCAGGCACTCTCGAAACTGTGGCGTTCACTGCCCCGAGCCGTTTCTAAATTTGCGATGGGATCATTTGAAATTCATGCAATGTGCGAACTGATTTTTTTAAAGTTTGCTAGGCTAAATTTTCTGGTTATGTTAATAGAAAGAAAACTCACCAAATTTCTCATTTGCACATTATTATATTTACATAATACGAACATTACACATTAAACTGAATTTCAACTAAATATGGTTATTCTGTGTCGTTCTGAGAAAGACTTGTGGTGCAATATTTTCGTGAAAAGTATTAAGAGTGGGAGACCCAAAAATTCTGATGAGTATGAACCAACAAATATCAAAATAGAGAATTATGAATTGTTTCCGTGTATTGTTCGTATTTAATGTATCAAAAATCTTAAACTTCAGCGGTAGATGTCTAAACGAGTAATGTTCGCCCATCTACCAATGAAGATTGGCATCTATTGACATATGTTAGAATATATATGGCTATATTCACGAAGTTATACGTGGCCAAGCGCATTGTTTACGAAAATAGCCTTAAATGCATCATGAAGTACGAAAAATGCTGTTCAACAATAGGGACCCTTTCGTTCAATAGTACCCAGGGGTCCCGAGTGGTCTTAAGACGGCCCTGGTTCGATTAGGTGTAATTATTTTAACCAGCTCCTGTTCAAGGGTAGACTCATTCAAATGGCCAAAAAGTGAGCAAAATTAGGAATTTTTTTGTGAGCCAATGAAAAAAACATAGAAGGAAACAGTTTTAGGATTCAGAAAGCTTATATAATTTTTTTTTTTGCATTTCAAAATAAGTTTTTCTTTCAGTATACTCCACCACAGTTACTGCAATTTTTGCTGCTAACGGTTCTGATGCGTTCATGCCTTTGTTTTCCAAGACAAGAAAATTGAATTCTGCTACCAAAACAAGTTTACTAGCGGTGAAGGTGAATTTTACACACTTTCTGGCGGATGAAACGTTTTGAAAATCATCAATTTCTACTGCTTTGTTGCTTATCCACTGCACAAATAGTACCTCCAGCTGCGCAGCGAAATCAGAAAACTGCGGAAGCGAAATATGCCTCTACCCACCCCAAAGGACCAAAGGAGTGACATTAACCTTCTTAGCTAAGTCACTCCCAACGATTTATTATATCTCCTGCAAACTGAAACGGTCGGTACGGTTGTCCTCGTTTCTTCCTCCTTTAAGATTCAAAACAATTCGTTAATTAAATTATTCACTAAGAATAATTTAATTGCCGTCTAATTTTGAAACATCTTCAAACCCAACTCTGCACAGTAGGCCTGGCCGTTTTAATATTTGCGATATATGAAAATATGCTTCAAATATTAATATTGACAAGAAAAACACTACAGACCAACTGCAGTGTTTTCCAGGATGCTTTTCAATACTGGCTGTGTAAGGGTTAGAATAGAATAGAATAGAAGCGAAATGTGTTGTGAAGATGATTTCCATGTATATGGAATTTGTTAAAGGAATCATGCCGAAATAAGGAAAAGTTGAATGTATTATTTCAAGAAACGTTTACCCATCTATTTCCAATACTTCATATTGTGAGAATTCAGATGAGGAAACATACTTTTTTTATATACTAGTGCCCAACTTTGGATGCAAATCACATATCATCAAACAACGCTGATAACAAACTCGGATCAGATCCCTATGTGCCTATTCGGATCGAGGTTGGGTATAAGGTCGGCATTCGTTCTTTTATGAATTAATATTTAACAGCAAAATGAGTACAGGCGTGACTTAGGCCACGAATTGGTTATGTCGGCAATAATTGGAACCAACCCGAATGTCGTTTACGGGAGATTCGAATGAATTGTTATTCTATTTATGCGTCCAACGGCAGTTATATTCGTAACTCATCTAATGTCCTAACCTTGCTGGTCGATATTTCAAAACTTCATACATTCCAAAAAGTAGGATAATTATATTCGCCATCAAAAGCTTTGCATAGTACCGAAAATATAGGTACTTATTTTCATTCAGTATCGGTATTTCGGTGCTAACAATAGGCCGGTATTTCCGGCATTTTGATACCAGTACTACAGGTACCACAACCCTAGGTGCGATCCCAAACTTTGAGATTGATTTTCTAGTCTTTTTTTACTCTAAGGTTTCACTAAAATAATGAATACAACGAATGTGTAGATTTTATAGATCATTCCCCCAATGGAAAAGGTTTCATTTTGAGAGGTCAAAAAAAGAAGTCTTTAAATTGAACCATTTTCAAATGAGATTTAACGCAGATTTGATAAATCATGTTTTCAGTTAAACGTGTTTAGTTTTGAGAACACTTTGTGTTTTAAAATCCAGTTTTTCATTGTGTAAGCTACTCTCTAACCATCAGAAATGAAAATAATTGCCTCTGCTAGTAGTAGGTGTTCGCGCACATTCAAGCGTCTGTAAAGCTGTCGGATATTTATGACGAGGGAAATTGTTCGCTTCGCGGTGTAGTAAGAGCTGGCGGACACATTAACTAAGTTTAGTGGGTTTATTCCATACTTATCGTAAGCACAAACTGTCCAGTATAAAACAAGAGCGTATCCGATATAATTCAACTGTAATTTATTGTACAGTGCAGTACTGTAAAGAGGTTTTCGTTCGATGATAACTGTTTAGTACTGACTGACTGTGGATAATTCTTGATACTAGCTCTTAATATCAACTTTGAATAATGACTGGCTTAACTGTTAATTGTTTGAACTATATATAGGTTGCTACCACTATTAGATGAACACAACTGTTCATACAGGAAATGAGAATATTCTAGAACCTTATCTATGTATGCGTGAAACGCAACTGATTGCTTCAAGCTGTTCCGTAGCGTACAGCTACTCGAATTTTAGGCTAGTCATAAACTGTTTTGAACTACAGTGGGTTCTTGCTAAAATGATTCAACAATGCTAAGCAGTGGCGGATCCAGGGGGAGGGTCCTGGGGGTTCGGACCCCCTCCGAAATTATTTTACTTGTTGAGAAATTTTTAATTAGTTTCAATTTTATATTAGCTTTAAACTCAAAATTACTCCAAACCAAATTTGATTAACAAAACTGATATTCTTTTAATAAGGTGTTTGCGTATTACGAATTGTATAATGTTCAATTTAAAATCGAAATTTCGGACCCCTCCCGAATTTTTTTTCTGGATCCGCCTCTGATGCTAAGACTGGCATAAACAGTAGGAAACGACACAAAGTTATTCATACCACAGCCGTGTACGGCTTACAAATATTTTCTTCCCGGTATTTTACAGATCTTTGACGAGATGCTTCGTGTTTACTCTAAACAGCTCAACACGAATGATAATAAAACAAATGTGTAGAGAACCTATACTTAAACCGTTTCATCATTTAAGAGTTCAGTTGGTGCACCATATTGACGGCTCTGATCGAGATGAGCTGAAAATTTTTACCATTTCCAAGTAGTTTTCGAAAAAAAATTCAAAACAGTTTTTCGTCATTATCGCTTGTCATACATACATTTCATTCAACATTACTGAAGATATTTTCGACGAAATGGCGAAGAAATTGATTAAATCCATGCAGTGCATCAAAAGATATAAGCGTACCAAACCTTACACGACTTTTCTTCCGAAATTTTATTAAGGGGGCCCTATATTTAAAGGTAAGTCGTCAGTCACTACAAAAATATTTATTCTGGGTACGAGTCGGTCGGGTTTTCAAAATATTTCGCATCTGACCGGCTTTCTACGTGACATGATGACGGTTTCTAGCATTTTAACTGCCAATATTGGCCTGTTCATAATATGTGTTTATTAAATGAACACCTAACGAAAAAGACAACGTAGGCCGTATGGCATTATGGTAAGCAAAAATCGCTACAAATTCTTGAATATCCGCTTTTACAGTAATCAGAAAGGGATAGATGATTAATTAAATTCTGATCCGCATATGCAAACTTCGTTGCATGGGTGTATCGGGGATATTTATAGATTTTAATTTCGGAGTTAATTATTTGCATAACCGGGGAAACATTGATCACTTTCTGAGAAATTCTTAAAATCAACCGGTGCAAATAGATTTAAAACAGGTGGTTAAAAGTTTCAGCGAGGAAAAAAACTTTTTTTGCGAATTTTTTTAGAACTCAAGCAAATTTTTGCATACACGTTCTATGTTAAAAATACCTAATCCCTACGTTGAATTTTTGAGATAATAATTCATTTAAGGGTTAAGGCGGGGGGGGGGGGTTTGGTGAAGTTCGAGTTTCCCAACAAAAAATATTCGGGTGCAGCAAAACCTATACCTGCTCAAATCATAAGAATACCGAACCATTGTTACTACCAAAATCCCGGAATAAATATGAGTAACGTCATCCCCCGAGCATCTTATTGTACGTTACCAGAGGTAGATGCCTCTGCCATAAACTGACAGACTTTGAAACAGCAGATAGCGTGAGATTAATTGGTGAGGCAAATATTCGATCATATTTCAACGTATTAAAACTTAAATTAAAACCATTTGTTTCTAAAAGATTTAAAGGTTTATTTGCTTTGTCGATTGTGTGAGCTGAACTGCAAAGGATGCTAATTTGTTGCATTCCAACTCAAGTAACACACATGAAGAAGGGCTACCAAGAATAGCCAAATGAAGTCATCTGGCTCATTTTGGGTGGTTATGGTGTAAAGCCCAATAGAGTCCATCGGCATTTAGGCGTCGCACGAAGATAACTTAGTTCCCCTGGAGCAGTGAGATTAATGTATGTATAACAACACGTGAATGGGACTATTGATGGAGATATGATTTAAAATGTACATATTGAGATCCCGCATTTGCATTACTGGTTTATAAATTCATCGTGGAAGCAATTTGTTTTTCTCCCGAAATGAACATCAACGCATGCCAATGCCGACACAACTGAGTACGACAGTTGAATCACAGATGCGCTGTGTTTCGTTTGGATTTTAAATATGATATTAATATTCATTATTTCCAATTTATATTCCATATTTCATACATAGCATCCGCCATACCCTAGCACTACCTTATACAGCTTAGAAAAAAAGTAGAAAAGTGAAAACAAATAGAATGCATTTAATGGGTGATTTTCATCATGCGGCATTCTCTTTGTGAAATCGTACTTTGTTCGCATTTTTAAATTGATTACAATAAATGATAAGTTCATCATATTTGTTACACATGAAAAGACGGGAAATAAACTAATTATTTTGATAAGTTCGTAATACAAGGGGCGACTAATTTAACTTTCTTCCCCGCACGGCAAAAAAACCTCGTGCAGCCGCTGAAAATATTATTGATGTCGTCAATCCTGGGCCCCTTGTGTTTTTTTTCTCGCCAATGAACAATGATCAGGTTATCTTCTGCAGCTTGCTGATCGTTCATGTCGACGTCGCTAGTGCAGCTTTCATTTTCGCTGTTAGATGTTTGGTGCTTTTTGGGTTTTCGATTGATTTGGCAATCTATGGTTTATCAGCAGGTTGTGTGTTAGTGTTGCTTGCAGCAGATGAATTTTCTTTAGTTGTTTCGGCGCATGGCTAATCATAGCGTTCCGTCAGGTCACAGAAATGGCACGTGAGTCTCTGTCCGGGGTATGTGTATACGTTCAGTGAATTTTGGTGATACATTAAGGAGATTTGCATTCAAAGGTGAAGTAAAATGAAATAAGTTGGTGCAGCTGCATTCTAACCAGACGAACCCGTTCAGAATGCCGGTGAAAATTTTTCCGGGTGTCAATCGTAACGGATTCCACTTCTCCGTGTTTTCGAGATGATTTTTTAAATGTACTGTCGTGTGGAGATGCAGTTCGGCATTTAGACAAAATCAGTTCAATTCATACTGGGTTCCGGAGCTTTGTAGAGATATAATCAGCATATAAAACTCAATTTATGCACCTCGTGAACATAATATAAAATTTTTAGATATATTTAACAAAATATTGAATTCCATACACATGTACTATATAAGTTAAACCCACAATAGCTCAAGATTACTTTTTATCATACTCTCCTTAGATAAATTTCCGTTGGAGATTTAAAAATCTATTTTCACAAATAGATTGTGAAATTCTATACTACTTTCAGATTGTTACCAACATATGTTTGATATGAATTTACATATGCACTTATCAGGCTTCAACTATTGCTGTAATTGTGATCATGTAAACATATTTTTATAACATACAGTGTTTATCCCCATGTCAATAAAATCATTATTATTATTCGTTCACTGCTAGTTTTAACGGTCTAGAAGTCTAAAGAACAAATCACCATGCAAAACTCCCAAATCGATATCTGAAAACAAAGTTAAAACTTTTTCCGGAATTGTTTCAATTGGTATCACGATCTGCTGTCTCCTCAAGCAGTCCAGTGATAAAATCTCGATCCAGTGCTTGCTGGGTCCGTGGTGGTCCACCCTCCCAACCATGACCATGACCACCGGTTCCGTTGTGCGGGTGACAAGGAAGCTGATTTAAAAATTTATTATTATAACTGAAGAAAAATTAAAAAAAAATAACGATGTTACTTACCCCGGTATTGTTGGCAGCAGTGCAATTCTTGTGATGTCCAGCAACAATTCCTAAACAGACCACCACAAGCAAAACAAACATAAAAGTAGCTCTTGGGTTCATATTATTTATTGATTCTGACTGGAAGACAAAATATTAAAGTTCGGTTTAGTACTGCGGAGAGAAGCGGAAAATTAGTTAATTATTACGCCTGGTTTTCTGAATTAATGTTCCCACCAGTTTCAAAGCGACACCTCCGGCAAAATTGTTGAATCCTGAATTCACACGCTCGCCCGCTAGGCAAATGTTTAACCGCAAACCTGTGCGGCCAACCGTTGTTTATATAGTGAACTCGGAGTGCCATCACAGCCCCAGAGAATTACAATAGAATAACTTACAACAAAACAAAAAAAAAACAGCGAGCGCTTTGGGCCAGGGAAAATCGTTGTTCCATTTGCAGACTGTGGCGTTTTTCATCCGACACGTCGAAATGCGACTTTTCGGTACTTGAGAACGAAAAAACTTTGGGTGTTTTTTTTCCGTTCGCTCTGCAGTCTCGAGTCTCTCGACTGTGAATGAAATCCAATGGAATCACCGTATTTTACGTTACCCGGAACTGTGATGGGCCGACCAGCAAACTCATTTATTTTCGCAAGCTTTCCTAACCACTGACTGCAACGTTGCAACGGTTCACTGGATGCGGTAAGAGTTGCTAAGTGTGGGAAAAAGCCAGACCAGGAATGATATTTTTGCGTTGGTTGGGTGAATTTTCAGCGAGAGTGCCGTCATGGTTCGAACAATATGTTTGGCTTTGCAGCTACGAATGTTGGAGTTTTTCGTTGATTGATTAGTATGGTATGACAAATAGTTTTTAAGCTACAATATTTATAAAACATGTATGTTTTATGTATGTTTCCCTTTCGAAAAATAAATAGTTTACTAGAATTTCTGCAGTTTCATCATCTCATGTGAATTATTGCTTAGTCATTTGTTGGATGAGCTACGTAACTGCGGGTTGGAATCCTCTAGATGGTTGATAACCCTATTATCTTTCCACTGACAAACCCAGCAAAACTATTTTGTATTTTTTCTCTTACTCGTTTGACGTCTGTTTATTTTACTGAATGAAGCGTATTCCCAGAAATTATCTCACCAATTGCCGATTCAAGGTAAAGTAAAAGAGCGAGAAAACAAAAGTGTAATAGAGCAAAAGAACAAAAGATCAAACGAGCCAAAGGACCAAAGGGCAAAACGATAAGAGAGCTAAAAAGCAAAAGGGCAAGAGAGCGAAAGAGCGAAATAGCAAAAGTACAAGATAGCAAAAGAACAAATAAACAATTGAATTATATAAAAAGGACAAATTAGCAAAAGGCAAAGGAGTAAAAGAACAACAAAGCAATACCGTGCAGGAGCAAAAGAACACAATAGCGAAAGACCAGAAGAGTAAAAAAAACAAGAGAGAGAAACAGCAACTAAGCAAAGCACCAAAAGAGCAAAAAAGCAATAGAGCAAAACAGCAAAAGAGTGAAACAGCAAAACAAAAAAGAGCTAAAAAGCAAAAGAAGAAAAGAGCAATAGAATAAAATGTCAAAATAGCTAAAAACAAAAGTGCAAGGGAGCGAAAAAGCAAATGATGAATTGTGCTGAAGATCAAGAGAGTAAAATAGCAAATGAGCTGAAAAGAAAAAGAGCAAAAGACAAATGAAACAAAACAGCAATAGTACAAAAGAAAAAATGAGTTAGAGAACAATAGCTAAGCACAGCATAAGTATGAACATAACCATAACAGATCACCCGTGGTTGCTACTCTTTTATCGACCAAAACCAATTGAGATTGCAAAAATTTCATTGATAACATATGCTTGGAAATAACATGATGAGACACATTCTGCAATCTATATTGATCCCTGCATGCTGATCAATACCAATGCCGCCCGGCCACCCCCGAATGCAGATCTTCTGGGAAAGAAAGGAATGTTAGACTCCGGAGAGTTTATGCGACAGGGATATGAAAAAAATTCCTTTTGCTGATAGGTCTGAGAAAAATCGATAACTGGTCTTCGATCCCTATCGCGAATGGTCAATTATCAACCCTTATACATGACTAAATTCGTCACTCCACTTAGACAAGACCATGCGTCCTCCCCATGCACACCTAATGCCCCATGGATTAATTGGCTAGTTGCTCAAACAAGCACCAAATAATCATAAAAATTAGTCTGCTCATTTCAAAGTAATGTCAGCCCGACTGGCATCACCAGGTGAATACGTCCTCCCTTACAATGCCAGCAATAGAACAATGGATCAATACAGCTAAGGAGCAAAGAGCAACATAGCAAATGAGCAAAAAAGCAGAAAAACAAAAGCAAGGGAGCGCAACATAGTAAAAGATTAAAAGAGCAATAAGCAAAAGAGCAAAAAACCAAAAGAACAAAAGAGCAATAGAACAAAAGAAAAGAGCAATAGAGCAAAACAATCCAAGAAAAAAAAACAGCAAAATGGTAAAAGTGCTAAAATGCAAAAGAAGAAGAGAGCAAAAAATGGAAAAGTAATAGAGCAATGTATCAAAAGAGCTAAAAAGCAAAAGCACAGGAGGGCAAAAATGCAAAAAAAAAACAAAAGAGTAATAAAACAAATTAGCAAAGTAACAAGAGAGCTAAAAATCAAAAGACCAAGAAAGCAAAAGAACAATAGAGTAATAGAGCAAAAAAACAAAACAGCAAAAGGGCAAATCAATAAATATGTAAAATAGCAAAAGAGCTAAGCAGAAAAAAACAATAAATTTAAAGAGAAATAGAGCAAAAAAACAAGGCAGTAAAACAGCATATAAATAAACGAGTAAAACAGCTGGTGCAAAACAGCTAAAGAGCAGAAGAGCAATAGAGCAAGAGAGCGAGCGAGGAGCAATACAACAAGAGCACAATAGCGAAAGCGCTAAGAAGCAAGGGGGCGAAGGAGTGAAAGTGCAAATGAAAAAAAATATGCAGAAGTTCAAAAGAGCCAGAGTTCAAAATAGCGGAAGGGCAATAAAGCAAATCAGAAAAGGAGCTGAAAAGTGAAAGAGCTATAAACCAAAAGAGCAAAAAAGTGAAAGAACAATAAAAAGGATCAGAAGAACTAGGCAGCAGAAGAGCAAATATACAAGCGAGTAAAAAAGCAAAAGAGCAAAATAGTAAAATAGAAAAACAAAAACAAAGGTGCAAAAGAGCAATAGCGTAATAGAGCTCAAGATCAAGCCAGCAACAGAGCGAAAGAGCAGAAGAGCGAAAGAGCAATAGAACAAAAGAGCTTAAAAGCAAAAGAGCAATAGAACAAAAGAACAAAATAGCAAAAGAGCTACAAAGTAAAAGCGTAAGGAAGCGAAACAGCACATGAACAAATGAGCAATAGATCAAAAGACCAAGAGCAAAATAGCAAAAATGCTAAAAAGCAAAGAAGCAAACAACCAACAAAGTAAAAGAGCAATAAAGTAAGAACAAACAAACAGGAGAGCAATAAACATAAGAATTAAAAGAGCAAAAGAGCACAATCGCTAAGAAGCAAAGGAACGATAGAGCCATACAGCTATGGAGCAAATGAGCAGAAGAGCAAAGGAGCGAATCAGTAACTGAGCAAAAGATAAAAAAAGCAAGAGAACAAAAGAGTAATAGGGCAGAACAGTAAAAGAGCCAAGCAGCAAAATACCTAAAAAGTAAAAAGCAAATAAGAAGAGAACAAAAGAGCAATAAAGCGTACAAACGAGCATTAGAACAAAAAGGCAACAGAGAACAAGAGCAATGCAGCAATATGGCGAAAGAGATAAAAAGCAAAAGAGCAATAGAGCAAAAGAGCAATAGAACATAAGAGCAAAAGGGCTAAAAAACGAAAGCTTAATAGAGTGAAAAAGCAGATGAACAAATGAGCAACAAATCAAAAAATCCATAGAGAAAAACAGCAAGAGAGCGAGGGAGCAAAGGACCAATGAATCAAAAAAGCAATAGAGCAAAAGAGCGAAATATTACGAGCCATAGCAGGAAGGACAAGGAGTTGATGGAAGATAGTTTAAAAAAGCGTGCAAACTTAAATTTCTTCTACCGCAGGTGTCTGGATATTTTGGCACCTTTTAATGCGAATCACCTGAGTACACGCCGTTTTCTAAATTTTCTTATATCAGCTCCTTGCTCTTTCTTCAATACTGTGGCTCTAAATATTCAAAAATATCTCACATCTTCCAGTCCCTTGTTAATTGAATGTCTTTAAAACATAAAATAGGAGACATTGACTCACTCTTAGTCGTTTATAAAAAAAGAAAGAAAGAGCAAAAGAACAAAAGTGCAAAAGAGCATAAGAGTAAAAGACAAAAAGAGTAAAAAAGTAAAAGAGCAAAGTAGAAATAGGAGCAGAAGAGTAGAAGAGCAGAAAAGCAGAAGAGCAGAAGAACAGAAGAACAGAAGAGCTGAAGAGCAAAAGAGCACTAGAGCAAAAAGGCAAAAGAGCTAAAGAGCAAAAAAGTAAAAGAGCAAGAGAGAACAAACGAGCAAATGAATAAAAAAGCGAATTACATTTAAGCATACTATTTAAGGTAACAATAGCTACCGGCTATAGTTGCCAAAAAAACTCATAATTTTAATAGAAAACTGAATGAAAAACATCAGCGATATTTAAACGATTCAGGTGATTGTACGCTGGTGGTGTCACAAAGGTTTTTGATTGAACCGTCACTTTTTGCTGCCAGAAAAAAATGTTCAGCAACAATGGTGCATTTTTATCATTTTCGCAATATAAAGCATGGATGTTCAGACGAGCTCTGACCAAACAGTTGCCAGCCTGCCTGCAAGCAGCTCCCCCTCTTTCAGCTAGGAACCGAGACTTTGTGTTATACGACAAAATGAACTTCGGAACGCCCTTGGCTGTTTTTCTGCTGGTCGTAGCCTATCTGGCAATCGTTTCCGGGCATCACGGAAATTGTACTATCAGCAATGGCGAGGTAAGTTGAATGTTTATACAATTTAACGCGTTACCGTACATCTTTACATCGAATTGAACAGATAGTGTGTGGAAACGGAACTGGCAATTATCATTCCAGAGGACCTAGACCGGAAGGTGTCTTCAGAGTATTTTTCAGTCCAGAAAATAGTTTTCAATTGAACTGAATAAAATTATTGTTTGCTGACGATGTTATATTTTGAACTGTATTCTTGTTACAAATTACAGAAATACATTGATTTTGAGTAAATGACAACTCTCCATAGAAAAAGACTGAAGAAACAGAATTCATATTTCGAGTAAAGCGATTCAATTTTGCGAATTGTAAACAATACATTACAACGGAAAAATCGATTTATTCAAATTTTTTACACATCATTCAAATTTTACTGAACTTAGGATGTATTGACAACAGCATGCTGGCTCCAAATATTCTTCTTTTCAACACATATTTTACAGCACATGTTATCGTCTCTCCGCGCTGAGAATTTCCGCCAAGGTTTCCATCAGTACTGCAACCACCGGTTCCGTTGTGTGCCGCTTACTTTACGATACTAGCTGCTTGTTTTCGCGTATTAATATTTCACAAGCAAGACAAAAGCGAGAAAAAAGAAAAAAAAAATACTACCGTTCCAACATCCAGGTACCTACCATCCTCCAGCAGGGGGAATAAATTTGCTGCCGTTATTTGGATTGCGCTCATAATCATCATCAGCACGGCCGTGTCTGTTTTTGTTTCGCGTTGCGCTCCTCGCGAGGCCAACGAGATGACAATGCAAAGCGTGCTTGTGACGACCGTTTACGGGTGATTCGGGAGAACTTTATCCGATGGGTGATGAGTGTGAACAAATGCGAAAGTGCAATCTGTCGGATATAGCCCCAGCGAACGTCTCCATTTTGCAAAGTAAGCAGCTTGAACGGTGTTGATGATAAGCGACGAGCGAGCGGGTGAAATGCTGTGACATTAGTGGGTATCCGTTGGAATGAAAAGTTGAGTTGAGGTGATGCGAATGGAAAAGAAGAAGGCAATAGTAACTGCAGAGCAGAATATTTATTGTATGCATAGTGAAAAGTCATGCCGAAATCGATGCGATGGTTTTCGTTGAATAGTAGTGTAATTAGTATAATTCCATTTGGTAAAACATATTGACATTTTCAGTTCTTGATCTACTGAAAACCTACAAATTTGCTCTTTCTTTCCTTAACGATAAAATTGGTTAAAACCATTTTGTACACAAGGATAAAATACTCATAAATTTCGTAACTTCAGATAAAAACGCATGAAAAAAATTCTTCACAAATCCTCGTTGGTGGTAAAACATGATAATAAATTATGCTCTGTCATCGACCATGCGGTAGGCTTGGGTAGAGCGCCCAACTCCTATCAGCAGAAGGCAAAAATTCTTTACATTTTCTTTCGATGATGTCCATATGAGCCTACCTAGTCATAGTTTATAACAGATTCGCTCTAGAATACTTATTCGTCTTTCAATTTCTTAGCTTTCATTTCACTTAGTCCTAAATTTGCCTACAATAACCAAAATATCGATACAGAAAAAACTATCCTTACGGACGTTGATGTTCCAGTCAGCTCTACAGACATTGTCGTTTGCTAGCTTCTTCGTCCATTCCATCGTGAAGCTGTCAGGATCACCTTGATTTTTGGTACAGATACCTGGGATTGTTTTTGAAATAGACATCGATCAATAGACTTCGCTTATCGACTGAGTTCTCTATCCTCATTTGCCTGGGAGCACGGCGTAGGACAGATTGTTCAGTGCAAAGATTCGAGCGATCACAGGTAACCTCACTGGATCAAAAAAGTTGAATGGCATATTATATTGTGTGACTAATAAAGTCAGCAGAAACATGATCGTTACCAAGAAAGTCAAACAACTTGATCAGAGCTCGATGCTAATTTCGTGTTCGATCGAGACTTCTATCACTTCAAATTTCGACTCGAAAAATTAAACGAACTATGGGATAAATTTTATGAGGTACAAGCAGAGATTGAAAGTAATAAGGAACTGGAAGGCGAAAAATCAACCGTACGTATCGCGTTTGAGACGGTTTTTTCAACATATAAGATCCTCAACAGAAATGTCTGGGACATAACCGCGGTGGTTACGTAGGACTATTCGTTGGCGTATCATATTATTAAAATTATATTTATATCTGTTTCCAACGGCTAAATTAACACACTATGATTCACCGGATTCAGTCAAATTTTCCTGGGGATTTTAATAGATTTTCGCTAATCAATTCGATAAAACAATTTTATTACGAAGTTACGAAAAAAAGTTATACGATCTCTCAGAATTCTGCAATATTTGGTAGAATCGTTCCTTACCGAAAAATATCAGATACACATTTTTTTATTTCGTCATTAGGGTGTCCCTATCCATGTTAGACGGGTTAAAAATCGTCATTTTTCAAAAGTTGATTTTTTTGAAAAATCACAACTTTCGAACCACTGAACCGATATTTATGGGTTACAGATCAAGTGAAAGGTATTTAAGTGTAGTTATATATACTTTAAAAAAATTGAGTTTTGTACGAACAAACTACGCATTAAATGGTTTTTCTTAATTTTCACTGCGAGGGTTCTTGAATACTCCCTATTTTTATATTTTTATTTGAAAGATCATTCAATTCTACACAACATCTCCAAACATATTTTTGAACCAAATCTAGAGGTTTTGGAGATATAATTTTTTGAAAATAATAAATCTATGTATACACCCCACATACACGGAAACGATGTAACCGCATAATAGTTCACAATACACTTCCAGCGAGTCACAGCAGCTGTGAATGAAGAAATCTATGATTTACTTACAAGCTGGGTGCAACATTCGTTTCAACCTAGGGGTTGTCCATTAACCACGTAGAAAAAAAATTCACATTGCAGACCCTCGCTTTCAAAATATTTTTACCGGGCGTCATCTTTGGTTAGAAATTCCACTTCAATGAACATCCAGGTGGGAGGGGGGGTCATATAGCGAACACGGAAAATCTGATTTTAATATCAGGATAAGTATTTTTGATGATAGAATACGTCTCCTGCAAGTTACACAAAACTAATCTTCTCTTTATGTAAATTTTGCCTTCTTCGTTGTTAGATATTAAATAATCCCTTTTCCCTGCACAGACGCGGCTTACATCGTCACTATTATAAAAATTCGTAACACATGTTATCGTTTCTCTTACTGTTGCCGCAGAGCTTAAACTCTTTTCAAGCACCACCATTATTCCTTTCTCTTGCTGCAATGCTTTTGCTTTGTTGGCCGTATATTGAGGAACATTGAACTCCTGCATAATTCTAAATGTAGTCCAACTTTTGGGAAGTGTAGTTAAAATCCGTATCGCTCATTGCTGTCTCTTGTTTCTTAATATTTCTCCTTAAGTTGTGTAAGAATTTCATTATCGTCCGACAAAGGTGCGTTGTAAGTGGTAACGATCGATTCAGAACTGGGTGCTTCTAACGACTCTGAAAATACATATGATAGATTGATTATCAGAAAAAAAATCATACAAATGATTTCTTTTTTATTATTTACCTTGGTAGGAAAGTGGAACGAATCCGGAAGGTCCTGCAGTGGTGGCCAATGTTTCGAAAGACTCTGAACAAAGGTTTCAAAGAACAAGAGTTCGTGTTAGTAGTTTGAAGAAAAGAATTAAAATTTAAAAAACAATCATATCATTCATATCATTCTCGATGGTCCTGCAATGGCTTCTTCGGTCTCGGGATCATTTGGTTCATACAGTTTATTGTAGCAACGAAAACAAATGAAGTAGCTGATCTAATCTATTTTCATATTTTTTTTCATTGCCCAATCGTACAATTTATTGGTGAGTTTTCTGATACGCGTACTCAACATGCAAATACCACAAACTGAATACTTACATTTAATTTTAAGATATTCTTCAATTGAACTGTTGTTGTAGGAAACTCTGTTTTCTAACTGATAATTTCTTTCAAAATATTCCTGGTTTTAACCTACGAGCTAGTGATGTAGTACCAGCAAAAGCAAAATTTATCTATTTCTTCAACTTGCTTGCGACAAAAGCTATTGAAACAAACTCGAAATACAGGTAAAAATTTCCTACCTACCCAAAAACTATCTGCTAGTCATACCAACCATGTCCTTTGTCTCAGCAAGTAGGTTGAATAATCTTTTTTTTAAATCCGAGCAACACTCCCAATCTAGCCAAAGTTGACGCTCGGTGCAAATATTTTGAACGGGAGGGGAGGGCAGGATCTGCAATGTCTGAATGTTTTCCTACATGGTTAATGTACAGCCCCCAAGTTGAAACGAATGTTGCACCCAGCTTGTAAGTAAATCATAGAATTCTTTATTCACAGCTGCTGTGACTCGCTGGAAGTGTATGGTGAACTACCATGCGGTTACATCGTTTCCATGCATGTGGGGTGTACATAGATTTTTTATTTTCAAAAAATTATATCTACGAAACCTCTAGATCTGGTTCAAAAATGTGTTGGGAGATGTTATGTAGAATTGAATGATCTTTCAAATAAAAATATAAAAGTATGCAGTATTCAAGGACCCTCGCAGTGAAAATCAAGAAAAACCATTTAATGCATATTTTGTTAGTACAAAACTCAATATTTTTTAAAGTTAGTAATTTTTTCGTGAAACTATACTTAAATACCTTTCATTTGACCCATGAAAATCGGTTCAGTGGTTCAAAAGTTATGAATTTTAAAAAAATCAACTTTTGAAAAATCACGATTTTTTGAACCCGTCTAACGTGGAAACAATAGCATGTTTTAGTCAGGATTTTTTTTTGGATTGGCGCGGAAAATGAAACGAAAATGGGGAGAATGAGAGAGATAGTGAGCGGTAGTTGGAGTTGGCTAGTAGGCTACGAGGAGAGAAGGCTATGGGAGAGTTGAACTTGGACGATAGAAAGTGTAAGACCTGTTCGGGGTGCTATTGGCGCGGCGGTCGCGGAATAAGTTCAGATGAAATAACATTATTAGCTGGACAGTTACCACTACGTCCTTTCCAAACTGGGTCGCTAGTTAGAAAAATCTAAAAGTAACGGCTCATCGTCAAGGATCCCGTCGCACAACACGCTTACCTCGTGCATTCCGGCACTTTCGCCTGCTTAACTCCAAGGACGGCAATGCCTGCCAGCCTAAAAATAAAACCACCCGTTTCTCGTGACCCTGGATCCAGCCAATCTAAACCTTCGTTGCT
This sequence comes from Topomyia yanbarensis, assembly GCF_030247195.1. Classification (NCBI taxonomy): domain Eukaryota; kingdom Metazoa; phylum Arthropoda; class Insecta; order Diptera; family Culicidae; genus Topomyia; species Topomyia yanbarensis. Next base: position 15,412,812 of record NC_080671.1, read on the forward strand.
CTCTCGGCCCCGAGGCGAGAGATTTATAACTTGTACATAAAATAATTGTCCTCCGTCAACACCCCGGTAATGTCCTGGACATTACTTGCCTCTAGTTTTTCATCATCACTAGTAAAAATTGTAGCTTCGTGGCGCTCTTGAGGTCGCTCATAAAACTTAGATTCCACTTGTAGTGTGCTATAAAACTTCAATTGCTATTTGGAATGTTTTGTCTATTACGGATTTCAAATTAAATCACAGCGTATCATCAACACCAATGAAACCATTCTTCGTTGATGGTTTGATAGCGCTGATACAGGCTAATTTGTTTTCTAAGGAAAATGTTCTCTGAGGTGGAGATTTTTGTTCCAATTGATCCTCATTGCTAGTATTGGACTGTACCACCAAATTATTACAGTCAATTCACGGAGCTCGTTGATCCTGATAAGCACCTGCTCTCCTGATGTTGAAATGTAGTCTCCAGTCATCGAACAAAATAGACTAATAGAAACTAACTAAAATCACAATTCTTATTGTTCCAGATTTACGGCTCGGTGCATGAAATTAGCGGTAATCAATTACGAACTGGCTTCGGTTGGGCGTTTTAAAATCGCAACAACACAAACTGATTCATCCACCAGTCGCTGTACTGAACGGTTAAATGGCTTTGTGCACGATTTGTTAGCAAAATTCTCTACAATACCGTGGAGGATTCGATTAATTAATACCATAAGTTGCAATAAATATGATTTTGCCAAATCAGGTATTATCTGTGATTTGATTGGTCTACTCATCAATAATGAGTATAGATTTTTCAATCGAATGCAATTCAAATTTTCACGGTTGCTATCGGTGGCGAAAAATAGTTAAAAATATTCTTTTCTTCATGGGAGACTCTGGCCAAAGTAAACCGAATAACTAGTCGATCCGCCACCGTTAAAGTTTCCGAATACATCAATTTGTTAATTAGCACGGTGCAAGCAAATGATTCGACAACTACCTCGCACGGAACAAACAATGAATTTATGTTGATTAACCCTCAAAAAGACAAGCTAAAATTATGATGTCAAGAATCATCGCTCCTAAGATTCAGTGAATTCAAAAGTCTCTTTTTTGTAGTTTTATCAGAGAGAGAGAGAGAGAGAGAGAGAGAGAGAGAGAGAGAATCGAAAGCCCAAAAACGCTCGATCATTTGTATTTCAAATTACAAGTTCATTGAAACTCTAACTGTCTAGGCCTCGGAGACTCTTATGAGAAACCCCGGTACCATTATGAGGGTTAAAAGTAGTTTTTGAACTATTTAAACAAGTTTCACATAGTAGGAAAACAAGTTGTCAGTAGCAAGCGTTGAACGTTTTCCGTCCGATTTGTGAAACAAGATTAGCAATTCATTTAGCTGGAAGAAAATTATTAGTGTTCAAAGTGTACGCAGCGCTTCTGTTTTGAAAATATTGGAATGACTTCCAGTATAGTAAACAAAGATGTAAGTCCTACGTTAAAAAGTTCGGCCCATTTGTCTAGTCTTGCTACCTGAAAGGCTTGTATTCCGTTGTACTACTGTTCCAGTAGTAGTACTAAGATCTGCGCATTCGTAATAATCAGTGGGTGTATGTGGATGTCCTGGATGGCAAGCTACGGTTGGTATCAATTTTTGTTTTAGGTTGAGGGTATTCCTGGAACATTCCAAATTCAATTTCGCATAGTTATGGAATTATTTTTCTTTCTAGGAAATCATACGATTTATGTTGGCAAAATTCACAAACGATAGTACACGGCTGGTCAACATGAACGAACTTCGCAAGAAGAACCAGACCAGGTTTACCGTCACTTTCGAACTGTTTTCTTTAATCTACGGCCACGAATTACTGCTACTATACCGGCGTCAAGTTAGGCACAAAAATCCAGACACCAAAATTTTTGGTGCCTGTCCTTTACCGATGCTAGCGCCACCTACGGAAGAGTAGCGAAAGCTTCTGGCACCAACATTTTGGCGTCAAGTTAGGCAAATTTTTTTGTGCTTGGGGGCCGTACGCAAATGACGTAGCTTTTTTCTACGATTTTTGACCTCTCCCTCCCCCCTCGTAGCATTTGGTCACAAAATTCTAACCTCCCCCTCGTAAATAACGTAGCATTTACCTACCCCCTCCCCATCGACTTAAGCAAAGCGGCCAGGGGTTGAAAAAATACATATGTTTTTCAATTATTTTAAATACATGTCCTTTCAAAATGTTTGACAACTTTATATCAACATTTTCATTATAACAGCAATTTGCGTGCAAAATAAGCCTATTTCGTGAAAAATATAGTGTTGATAGTTTTGTTTTGAAGCAGTTCTCAGTTCACAATCCTGCAGCTGCCAATGATTCTAAGAAGCATACGTTCATCTAAATTACTGAATTGTGTTGGGTTGAATCCGAAGTAAAAATTCAGCTTCCAAACTAAGTCTACTAGTTAGCAACATTAGCTAACTAATGTAGCAAGTTAAATCCGCATACAAAATCTTTTCGTATTTTTGCGAACTTGTAATTCCGCAAATCGTAAAATTTACCTCATGAAAAACCGCATCAAAAGTAACTTTTTTGAATTTAAATTTATTTCTCTTGGGAATGGAGGATAATTAAATTGTTTTCTCTAAACAATGGGTTTTAAACTTAATGCTACGTCGCACAACTTCTGACCCTACCCTCTCCCTCGTCACAAATTTGGTATACCCTCCCTACCCCCAAAATGCTACGTCATTTATGCATGGCCCCTTGCCTTAAATTTAGATTCCAAACTTTGTCGTTGTTAACAATATATGCTGTAAAAATCGAATATGCACTTTTTGAACTTCAAAATTCAGCAAGGGTGTGTGAAATGCGATAAAAATAACCACGAAAATGCCTCATTGTATGTCGATTTTGTACACAAGTTTTGTGGTGGTTTACAACATATGCTGTAAAATATAACTCTCCGAGCTCTCGATCGACGCAGTTCGTTTTCTGGTGCTGTGCATAAAGTGAACAAGCATATATATTGTCAGTGAAGGTCAACTATTGTTTGAGGCAGTCTTTGTTCGCCGGTGCCCAGGCTGGTGAAGTGAATACCAGAATTGCCGGACACGCCGCTATATAAGCTAAGTATTATTTTTCTTTCTTTCGTTTCCCTTTCCCCGATCGGTCTACTTTTCCCTTTCCCCTGAATACAAGTTTCATCTCTCGTTTACACCACGTGCTATCCTCGTGCCTAAATGGCCGAGGGCGAAGGAACATTGGATGGGAATGATATTCCCATGGATTTACCGGATAAACCCGATATTACTCCCTCCCCTGATTCCCCCAGTCCTCCCCGTATTAAAACATACCCAGCCAGTTCAAATGGACCCTGGGTGGTGTATTTCCGGCCCAACACGAAATCGCCCAATATTCTAGAAATATCACGAGAGCTGACTGCTAACTACCCGGCCGTAGCTCAGATAACACGTGTTCGAGCCAATAAGATACGCGTTATAGTAAATGACCTCGATCAGGCAAACCAGATTGCTCGCAGCGAGCGTTTTACGAAACAATTCAGAGTGTATGTGCCTTGTAGGGCAGTGGAGATCGATGGAATAGTTGCCGAACCGGGTCTAAAGTGCGAAGACCTGTTGAAGTACGGGGTTGGCTGCTTTAAGGACCCTTCACTTCAAAAGGTGAAGATTCTGGAATGCAAGCAATTGTATTCCGCAAAAACAGAAAATGATAAGACAACTTATTCTCCGTCAGACTCGATTCGGGTGACTTTCTCCGGGTCTGCTCTTCCCAACTATGTCCTCTTGGATAGGGTTCGCTTACCCGTTCGCCTGTTTGTACCGCGGGTAATGAACTGCAGCAATTGCAAGCAACTGGGCCACACAGCCACTTATTGTGGCAATAAAAAACGGTGCGGCAAATGCGAGGGAGAGCATGAGGATGACGCTTGCGGTGGAGAAACTGAGAAGTGTATTTACTGCGGGGGCCCTCCGCATGCTCTTAAGTCATGCCCGGCGTACAAGCAGCGCGGGGATAAAATTAAGCGCTCCCTTAAGGATCGCTCGAGGCACTCTTATGCAGAAATGCTAAAGAATGCTTCGCCATCTGTCCCTTCCGAAAATTCCTTTGCTCTTTTGGCTGGCGTTGAGCAAGAATCTGACGACCCACAAGAGGGAACATCATTGGTTAACCCAGGGGAATCCAGGAAGAGGAGAAATCTAGCCTCCCCTAAATTGCCTCGTAAGGGTGCCAAGGTGTCGTCCCCTCAGAGTGCGCCAACTACAATCAATAAATCCAACGGAAGTGATGCACTACAGCCGAAGCAATTTGCTCCAGGACTTGGAAATATTAATTCTAACAAGGAGTACCCACCACTTCCAGGGACACCAAAAACCCCAAGTGTCCCCTTTTTTCAAACAGATACTCAGTCCAGTAGCGGACTAATGAAATTTTCTGACATAGTGGACTTAATTTTCACAGCTTTCAATGTTACTGATCCTCCTAAAAGCCTTCTGATACGTTTTCTCCCTATAGTGCAAACATTTTTGAAGCAGTTGACTACTAAATGGCCCCTCCTTGCAGCGATCGTATCCTTCGATGGCTAAGTCATCGAACGAGGTCACCGATTCGATCACTGTTCTACAGTGGAACAGCAGAAGTATCCTCCCGAAAATCGATTCCTTTAAATTTTTACTAAATAGTTTAAAATGTGATGCTTTCGCATTATGTGAAACTTGGTTAACTTCCGATATAAATCTCAACTTCCACGACTTTAATATAATTAGTCTGGATCGAGAAAACCCCTATGGAGGAGTACTTTTGGGGATCAAAAAGTGCTATTCTTTCAACCGAATTAACCTCCCTTCAACATCAGGCATTGAAATTGTCGCTTGTCAAGTTTTAATCAAAGGTAAAGACCTTTACATTGCTTCCATCTACATTCCTCCTAGAGCCTCGGTAGGGCACCGAACGCTTTGTAATATCACGGAATCCCTACCGGCACCGCGGCTAGTTCTGGAAGACTTTAACTCGCACGGTACGGTATGGGGTTGTCTTCATGATGATAATATATCAACATTAATCCAAGATCTTTGCGACAATTTCAACATGACCATCTTAAACACGGGAGAAATGACGCGGATTCCTACACCACCAGCACGCGCAAGCGCGTTGGATTTATCGCTTTGCTCGACATCGCTACAGTTAGATTGCATGTGGAAGGTGATCCCTGATCCCCACGGTAGCGATCATTTGCCTATCGTGATTTCAATTGCTAACGGTTCAAGACCATCGAAAACAATCAATGCCTCGTATGACCTCACACGGAACATTGATTGCAAGAGTTACGCGACCGCGATATCCGTTAAAATCGAATCCACTCAAGAACTTCCTCCGGAGGAAGAGTACAGGTTTTTGGCTGGCTTGATTCTCGACAGTGCGAATCAAGCTCAGACTAAACCAGTACCCAGCGCGAATACCCATGGACGGTCTCCCACACTGTGGTGGGATAAAGAGTGCTCAGAGCTGTACGCGGAGAAGTCCACTGCATATAAGGCCTTCCGGGAAGACGGGTTACCCGCTAGCTATCAACAGTACGCGTCGCTAGAAAGGCGAATGAAGAGTTTAATGAAAGCCAAAAAACGCAGTTATTGGCGCCGGTTCGTCGACGGGTTAACGAGAGAAACAGCGATGAGCACTCTTTGGGGTACGGCTCGACGTATGCGTAACCGTAATAGTACCAACGAGAACGTGGAATATTCAAACCGTTGGATATTCGCTTTCGCCAAGAAGATCTGTCCGGACTCTGTCCCGGTACAGAAAACGTGCCGCGCCGCGTCTCCTCCCGATACCGCGAACGAAACACCGTTTTCGATGGTGGAGTTTTCACTTGCACTCTTGTCATGCAACAATAACGCCCCAGGGTTAGACAGAATCAAATTCAACTTGCTGAAGAATCTGCCTGACACTGCAAAAAGGCGCTTGCTGAACTTATTTAACAAGTTTCTGGAGGGTAACATTGTCCCTCATGACTGGAGGCAAGTGAAGGTCATCGCCATTCAAAAACCAGGAAAACCAGCCTCCGACTACAACTCGTATCGGCCGATTGCAATGCTGTCCTGTATTCGGAAGTTGTTCGAGAAAATGATCTTGTTTCGCCTCGACAATTGGGTTGAAGCAAATGGCTTACTGTCAGATACACAATTTGGCTTCCGCAAAGGCAAAGGGACGAACGATTGCCTTGCGTTGCTTTCTACAGAAATCCAAATAGCCTATGCTAACAAAGAGCAGATGGCATCAGTCTTCTTGGATATTAAGGGGGCTTTTGACTCAGTTTCTATCAACATTCTGTCAGAGAAGCTGCACCAGCATGGTCTTTCACCAATTTTAAATAACTTTTTGCTAAACCTGTTGTCTGAAAAGCACATGCACTTTTCGCATGGCGATTTAACAACATCGCGATTTAGCTACATGGGTCTTCCCCATTCCTGGTGGGGTGCTCACCCAGGAGACCTGATCAGGTTATACCAAACAACGATAATGTCGGTGATGGAGTACGGGTGTTTCTGTTTCCGCTCCGCTGCGAACATACACTTCATCAAACTGGAGAGAATCCAGTATCGTTGCTTGCGCATTGCCTTGGGTTGCATGCATTCGACCCATACGATGAGTCTCGAAGTGCTGGCGGGCGTTCTTCCGCTAAAAAATCGATTTTGGGAACTCTCATATCGATTGCTCATCCGATGCGACATTCTGAACCCGTTGGTGATTGAAAATTTCGAGAGGCTCGTCGAGCTTAATTCTCAAACCCGATTTATGTCCTTGTACTTCGACTACATGGCACAGAGCATTAATCCTTCTACGTATACTCCCAACCGTGTTCGTTTCCTAGATACTTCTGATTCTACTGTATTCTTCGACACATCCATGAAGGAAGAGATTCGTGGAATCCCGGACCATATACGCCCTCAAGTGATCCCCAATATATTTTATAATAAATTCCGAGAAGTCGACTGTGACAAAATGTTCTACACTGACGGATCAAATCTCGATGGGTCCACTGGCTTCGGTATCTTCAACAATACTATCACCGCTTCATTCAAGCTCAATGATCCTGCTTCAGTTTACGTCGCAGAGTTAGCTGCAATTCAGTACACCCTTGGGATCATCGACACTCTGCCCACAGATCACTACTTCATCGTTTCGGACAGCCTCAGCTCTATCGAGGCTCTTAGTGCGGTGAAGCCTAAAAAGCAATTCCCTTATTTTCTGGGGAAGATACAGGAGTCCTTGTGTACGTTATCTGAAAAATCTTATCAGATTACCTTTGTTTGGGTCCCCTCTCATTGTTCTATCCCGGGCAATGAAAAGGCCGACTCATTAGCAAAGGTGGGCGCATTAAATGGTGACATATACGAAAGACCAATCTGCTTCAACGAATTTTTTAGTATTTGTCGTCAGAGGACACTCAACAGTTGGCAAACCTCGTGGAGCAATGGTGAACTTGGACGATGGCTACATTCGATTATCCCAAAGGTATCAACGAAGGCTTGGTTCAGGGGGATGGATGTGGGTCGGGATTTTATTCGTGTAATGTTCCGACTTATGTCCAACCACTACACCTTAGATGCACATTTGCGGCGTATTGGGCTTGCGGAGAGTAGTCTGTGCGCTTGTGACGAGGGCTATCATGACATCGAGCACGTTGTCTGGGTATGCGCCGGGTATTTGAACGCCAGGTCTCAGTTAAAGGATTCCCTTCGGGCCCGAGGTAGACCACCCAATGTCCCAGTCCGAGATATGCTGGCAAATCGTGATTTCCCCTATATGTCCCTTATTTATACTTTCATAAAAACGATAAATATCCCAATTTAGCCCCTCTCTTTTTATTTCTCGTTTTTAGAAGTTTCCTCTTGCCGTGTGGAACCGATATGCTTCAGACTGCCACTATGTAACCGCCGTCGCCCTTATCACTACGGAATCTGAAGCGAGAGCGACTCGAGGTCCGAAGGATTCCCTTTGAAGGATTCCACGCGGGTCCGAAGAATACCATCCGCCAATCCGACCTACTAGACTGAGGCGCAAATTGTTTCGCTGATCTCCCGTTTGCCCGAAAGTTGCAAGTTTTGTTCTTCTCCACCGGTCACCATCTACGCCTTCTCTCCCCTGTCCTTGATACAACTACTTCTACACCGATTTTGGAAATGACCAAGCATAAGTATCCGATAAAAAATCAAATTTGTATTCCGTATTCCTAGTTTTAAGATAGTTGTAATATCTACTCTTTGTTAAAACTATTGTCCCCCATCTTGTAAATAGAATTGTATCCCTAGTTTTAAAACATCTGTGGAATTTTTCATAAATATTTGCTCCCCCTTTTGTGTACCAAACTATATTGTTAGTTTTAAGATAACTGTAAATATTTCCTAAAAAACTATTACTATTGAATTCCTTGTTTTAAAATTTTTCATAAAAAAAAATCTTTTGCCCCCTCTCTTATATATAGATTTTTTTTTTCTAGTCTTAAGATAGCTGTAAATTTTTTCTCTTTTATAAAAAAAAATATTTCAACATTGTAACCTCCTAGTTTTAAGATATTCAAAATGTAAAAACAAAAGAATTCGGCACCGCCAAGCTAACGCATTTGTGCCTATCAAATAAACGAAATGAATAAAAAAAAAACATGCTGTAAAAAATCAAAACCTGTTTATCTGGCCCTCAAAATTCAGCAGATGATAGGTAAGGGTGTGGAGAATGCGTTAAAGATAGTCACGCAAATGATTCATGGTAGGGTGATGAGCCTATTTGCACCATACTAAGCAAGGTGCCTCACTAATTCGGTAATTTCTTGCCTTACAATCAATGGAATGCATAAAAATTGACATGAAACGCTTTGCTTCGTTGTTAAGAACCAATATAATAACACAAATGCGTTGAAAACAGTAAAATTCTCGTGTTTGAGCACAATGAAAACTCGAATCGAGTGCCCCTATTGTTGCGCTACCATTTGACTCAATATGCATTAAAAACATTGCGAACTACCATTTGACTCAATGCGTTGAACAAAGATGGCAGACACTGCTCTAACCAACGGCTTCAAATGGGTAGGGTGATAATAGAAACATGGTGCAAATAGGCTCATCACCCTATTTCCCCATATAAGTTTTTGAGAATTTTACTTTTGTTTACATATTTTGTGGTTATTTCGCTGCCGCTCAGTCGGCTTAAAACTGGATATAGTCCCCTATGTTTGAGTAAACCGGGCAGACGAGAGGATCATTGCTTGTACTTCCTGCGATGGTTTAATCAATGCCTCGTCAGGCTTTGCGCCGCTTTGGATCCTTGGCCTCGCTTTTTTGTCCTTTCTTCTCATTCTAGCTTTTGCTATTATTGCTGCTGCGGCTGCTGCTGCTGTATTTGTAGCACATGCAGCTGCTGCAGCTGCTCGATTTGCAGCATTTACTTCACCTCCCTCTGAACTGGCTGCGGTGGCTGCTGCTGCTCAATCCTGGCTTGTTCTTCGATCTCACATATACGAGACATATTCCGTTATTGATACATGACTATCGGACTATGTTATTCTGGTTGCGAGGGCTAGTGGAACACATTTTTCCCGAGTGGGTAGTAAGATTCGAAGTGATTTCTCCTCGTACTGACGAAAGTTCAAATATGGCGTGTGTAAGTGAAAATTCAGGTCCGAACCTGAACCAGGCTCAGATTTGGTGCTTAGATCTAGACAAGTGTCTGGATCCGGACCCTCAGTTCGGATACGTAGATCCAAACTATAGGACTTGCTTTCCGTACTGTTAATGTTTTGTGCAGACGTTACCTTGTTGCTGACGTCCGTGATAGAAAAAAAAAATATTTCAATTTAACTCCGACCGAAATACCCATCCACTATTCCGAGTCGGTTTTTTCTGACTGTGCTTTGAAGCTAGCCGAGAAATTCAAAACTGGTCTTTATCCACATTGTGTTCGGTTCGCTTGGACAAGCGAAGTGCTACACGCTTCCGGACAATCCGACGCGATAATATTTATTTTATAACATTGATGAAACATGAGTTCATAGAAGATTTGAATGTGTTGATATTGCCGTTTGGGGAATTTTTGTTAGGACCGTTTTAGTGTTAAACGTCTTGCTATTAGAGCATTTTTTTTCTTATTACTGTGAAGGTATTACGGCCGAGTTTTGGGTGTACAGATACTACAAATGCTCCACAGCTAAGTACCAATTACTCCATTCATTGATTTAATCAACCAAATGTCCTCAGTTTGGACTCATCGAACGTTACTGGGGGATTGGGAAGAACTCCATATTATCGAGTTTTTCGATACGCGCACGGAGCAGGAATAGCCTTCAAACTGGTGGCGAAGTGCTAGAGGGCTCCAATCCCGTATAAACTGGCGATTAGAAGGCACCCCGACTCTGCATCGAATATGAAGGATGCTATATGGCTATAAAATTTTCCACAAGTATCCAAGTCCAACAGGCGTCAACAGCTGGTGCAAGTGACGTGCGGCGGAGGCGAAAGGCGAGCTGGCTTTATTCAAACACGACCATCCTATTCAAAAGAACGTTCAAGATGCAATCAAGCCCGTTTACGACGCTCTTTCCACAGATGATTTGCTGCAGCGGTGCATTGGAGGAAATACCCAGAATTTCAAAGAATGTTTTAACGGGTGTGTTTGGAGACTGGCTCCGAAACATTTGCATTCTGCTTTTCAAACCATGTCCATGTCAAAACTTTTTTTCAGTGTACTTTTATCGTAAACTAAACCAATGAAATATATAATCTTCTCAGAATCCAATTTCCCAACTGCTAGTTGCCTGATTCATGCAAAAAGTATCAGTAACGAATTTGGTATTCGTTTGGCATATTGTCCTGGTTACCTGTACCTTACCAGCATCAATACTAAATTTACCAAATAACAGTACTATAAAACTAATGCCTTAAAGCAGTCTAGCAACAACAGTTGTGAAGAGCAGTTCTAGTAAAATTATGATTATGGATCACTTGTATAAATCAAAATCCGAAGTGTAATTGTAATAATTTACGTCCGGAAGTCGGTATGTTGGATTTCAACATGGCATCAGACATAAATTTCTGGCACCTACTCGTCAAGACCATTCCGAAAATACCCAGTCAGTCTAAATTCTAGACTATGAACTCTGCACTCTTCATGCTGGATTCTGGACACCGGGTTCTGGCCTCGATATTTTGTGCTATGGACTTTGGATTCTGAACGATGGTCTCTGGGATCTTGATCCTGGACTCTGGAATCCTTACTCTGAAATCTGTACTCTGAGCTCTGGAATCTTCACTCGGGACTCTGGATTCTAGACTCTTGGCTCTTTCCTCGGGACTCTGGGTTCTGGTCTCTGGACTACGGACACTGAACTTTAGATTCTAATCTCTTCACTCTCATCGTTGGATTATGGACTCTTGGCGCAGGCCTCGCCTTTCTGTACTCTGGAATCTGAGGCTTAGGCTCTGTACTCGGGTCTCTGGATTCTGGACTGTGGGCTCTCTCCTCGGGATTTTGGACTCTGGATTCTGGGCTTTGTGCTCTGGACTCAGGGCTCTGAACTCGGGACACTGGGCTCAGTATTATGGGTTGAGCACTCTGGTCTCTGGACTCTGAGCTCTTGATTCTGGATTTTGAACTCTGGATGCTGCACTCTTCACGCTGGGTATTGGACTCTCGTCTCTGTGTTATGGACTCTGGATTCTGGGCTCTGGAGTCTGAACTCTTACCTCAGTATTTTGGGTTAGGTACTTCGGGCTTTGGATTCTGATCTCAGAGCTCTGAACTCTGGCCACAGTAATTTGGGTTGAGGACTCTGGGCTCAGGACTCTGGATCCAGGATTCCCGATTCTGTTTTCTGCACTCTGAACTCTGGACTCTGCAATCTCTGGATTCTGAGCACTCGCTTCGAGATTCTGTGCTATGGTCTCTGGACTGTAGACTGTGGTCTCCGAGCTATGTACTCTGGGTCTTGATTCTGGACTTTGGACTCTGAACAGTGGACTCTGGACTTTAAACTCTGGACTATGCACTCTGGATTCTGGACTCCGGACTCTGGGTTCCTCTCCTCAGGACTCTGGGTTCTGGTCGTGGGCTATGGAATCTAAACTCTGGATTATCGAATCTGAACTCCGAGCTCTGGAATCTGGACTCTAAACTCTGGTCTCACTATTTTTGGATTAGAGGCTCTGGGCTCTGGATTATGTGCTGAGGACTCTGGGCTCAGTATTTTGGGATAAGAATTCTAAACTCTGGTTTCTGGGCTCTGAACTCTAGGTTTTGGACTCTGGCATCTGAACTCTGAACTCTGGATTCTGAACTCTGAGCTCTGTCTTCGGAACTCTGGGTTCTCATCGCTGCGTTGTGGACTCTGGACTCTGCATTCTCAACACCGAACTCTGGCTTCTGGACTCTAGACTCGCCTTTTGGGTTAAGGACTTGCGACTCTGGATTCTGGTCTCTTGCCAGCCACGAACTTGATGAGCTACGTGTCGACAGTGAAACACTTGAAACAAAAAAATATCATGCTTAATTAGCCTAATCAGCATTAGTTCAATGTTATCTGCTTGCTAACTTGTCATGCAGGGGTGGGCGTGTGAGGAGGGCGAAAATCCCACGAACGAACGACTCCCCAGCTTAATTTGGTATGCTTTGTGATATAGTGGTGGTTTAAAGATAATGGGGTTGAGAAGGGGATGAGGGCTGGATGGGGTGGTGGTCTGAGGGGTGATTTAAGGGGATTTTAAAGGGAAGGGAGTGGACTACGCCCCTGTTAAAATGCAGAAACCGCATGCCAGTCAAAAAAAAATTAGGATTAGGGGATTATGTTGACGGTTTTCAGAGTGATTGCATAACCTTTCTATATGAGAAAGGCAAAACTTACTCACCGAAAACTTGCATACATTTCAACATTTGCTGAAAATGTATTTTTTTAGATTGCGTAGAGTTTAGACAAAAATTCGACAGGGTTATAATAAAAATAACATTTCGGAAACGATTTGGAAGTTAATGATAAATGATATTTACAGTTTGTCTCTAGCAGGTCAGCTTCGGTTTTTATGAGCATTAGATTTTTGATGTATTATAAACTATACGAAGAGCCTCTAAGCAGGATTGGAATTAATAAATATTTCAATATATGTCATTAATTAATTATTAATTAATTAATTGGTTATTAATGGTGTATATTTGAGTGCTGAGTTAAATGGCGTACTAAGATTTCGTGTACTAGGTACTAGTACAGCCAAATTTCGAAGTTAAGTAACATTGAGAATTTCAAAACGTAAAACTGTTAATCTTCTCATAAAATAATTTTGGCAGTTAATCATTCTAGAAGTAATTATAGAAGTAATGTCTCCAGCAAAGTTTTCGAAAATACTATTTCAAACAACTTTGTCGACTATGCAGAGTATCGAAATATAGTAGTAAAAAACCTTTACAGCAAGTTATTCTAATATTACTGTATTTGACAAATCTCTTCTGTGGTTAATAAATAATAAATTCACATTGCATTCAAGGTATGAGTTTCCGAAGCTTACTAAAATGATATATTTAAAAAAACTAGCTATAAAAAAATTCCCAAATATTAAACGGACAAGGGATTTGCCCAGACACACAAAAAGTGTTTCCGTTTTTTGGAGCTAGCATCAATTCGGCGCTAGTTTAGTCCTGTCACTAAGTTAGTGTCAGATACTGATGAGATGAAGTCAAACCGCAAATTCAATAACTAATTTAGTTATAGGGTTTGTGATTTCAACTCGCAATGATTGTTTTAAACAATTTTCGCAGTAGCGCAGAAAAAATAATTTTTACCTAAATTTTTGTTCACTAAGGAGAAATATAGCATGTTCATTTATATCTCGATATGCCGCATTCATTAAGCCTTCATATTTTGAACAAAATGGTTTAAAATGACATTATCAACAACTTTACTGAAGGCACCATGTCTCTTACTATTTTTGATGAGTTTATTTTCCATAATTACCTCTATGAGAATTAATCGCTAAATTATTATATCAGAGTATGCGCTGTTTTATATTGGAAAACTTCTACAAGTTGTCAAACCTTCAAAGACAAGTATTATTGAATTAGGTGATCTTGACCGCTGAAATTTTTTTCGAACATTTATCCCACTTTAGAAAATCCCAATCTTTGACTTTATTGACATATTATACAAAAAAATAATCTATAGAGGTTTGAAAACTTTTTCATGTTGATTCTTCTTGTTTGTAGACTGCAATGACATCTGCTAGATACTTATGTTTCTTAATTTTAAAAACGCTTTTAATCCACCTAACAGTGTGATGAGACATTTCTTATAACACACATTTCTTATAACACTTATAACACTCTCTTCGGATATTATATCGTTTGAGAACATTTAGAGCTTGATGCTTCGTGATGTTTTTGATAACACATACTACATGGGATAGTGGCAGGACTCAGAGAATCGCTCAAATCAGCATAGGACAACATCAGTGCTAGAAATCTCAAATCAAAGCAATGGGAAAGCGAAAAAATGGGCCATAAAATAGACATACAAACGAATTATTGCTAATGCTCTGTTAATAAAATATCTAAATTCCTCAATCAATGCATTGTGGTGGGAAAACTGAATTTTCCTAAAGGGGTTATATATTGTACTGAGCCAAAAAATCGATTTTTTTATTGTTTTGAAGTTTATACTTTACTCAAATTTCCAACGCGACTGAGAACTAAGAAATCTACGCTTTTTCTTGAAAAGGGCGATACTAGCAGTGATACCATTCAAAGAAAATCAACAGTGAATATTTCCAGACTTGGTTTTATTTCCTATTTAGGAGCTATTGTGTTTTTTTTACATTCTTGATTGCATGATTCAGTGATCGAAACCCAAAACTTTATAAAGTATTTGAAATTATTAAATTAAAATTTGTTTTTGCTATTCAAATTGACAAAATGATAGTATCGCCCCTTTGGCGATTGTTTACCTTTTCAGTCCCACCTATCAGCATTGAAGTATCGCCCTTACGTTTTTTTACAATAACTAACGTTTTACACCACCGATTTCGTCCGGGTTTTTTCAATAGCGATCATTGTTACTATTTACAGCCGGTATCAGCTTAATATTCCTAAAAATACGAAAAAAACAGTTTCGCCTCAAAACTGCTAGCAAAAAAAGTATCGCCCTGTTTGTTTGCATGGAGCGTGGAGGGCGAAACTTTAAATAAACAAACAAAATACAGTTTCGCCCGTTGTATTTTTTGCTGTAGTTTAAGAAAGCAATATCGTAGAATCCAAATTTTTAGGTTAATTTGTTGCGTTTCAAAGCCCCCATTCGCATGTATGAAAAAAGCCTTATGTTTACAATTGTAAGTATCGCCCTTTTCACAAAAAAGCGTTGAAATGAAATCGCAGCTTCTGATATCACGCTATCTCTGAAGTGCATGCGTGCATAGTTCCAAATTTTAATTCGACATCGACTTTTTCTAAAGGTGACTTCCTTGATTTGGTCACTATTTATTAAAAAATCGCGGTTAAATAAAAAAATAAAACTATTAAAAAATTTCAAATAGTTTATAATTTTCACAAACTTATTAGGTAAAATTGCTTTCGTAATATTGTGTAGGAAAAAAGCTGAAAATTTCAGTTTTTTCTCTATCTGCAACATATAAACCCTTAAGTATACCAATTAATTGGTATACGAATTGGAATAGGTTCGCCAAATTTTGGAAGAAGTCTATAGTCCCTTGAAAACTACCTAAAAATTGTTGTAGTTCGAAGCAATAAAAAATCCCCAAAAATTAAATGTACCTATTAATGTGAAACACAGTGAATAATACATACAATAAAGACCCATTTTCATCAGTCTCGTGGTGCATTTTAGGCTGACAAAATAGTGACATTGACTAAATCGGGCAATTTTTTTCTTTATAATAAACTGAAACTGTTAAAATATTCTTCCCGTCCCTTGATGTGGTCTGATAACTATTTCTGATTATGATGAACTTTTTATTTTTGCATATTTCCATCTTCATGATAAGGAAACATGCTCAAGAAAGGATTTACTCGAATTCAGTCTTGTTCGTCTGCTAGAGCCCATCAAACATGTGTTCATATTTGGCTGATAAAATCGGGGTTTCAATTTATTACAACAAAAATGAAATGCTCATCAAAATAGATCAGGACCTGCTAGAGTCGCATGGAAATCGTCATTTTTCATAAATTTCTCTCTACATTCGGAAAGTGTTATCCTCGTTATTAATCATATTACGTTTTCGTCTCAACTCGACGCATTCCCAAAATAAAAACCTGTTTTAATCCACCTAGTGGTGCAATTGTGCTTTTCTCATTTGTCCAGACTACGATTCCATGGCTGGTTATGTTCAATACAATGGTGGAAATGAATAGTACATGTTCAGTACGATTTGCACATACATACAATGGATCAACAGCCACGATCTTGAGATACTATGTGATACTGAAACATCGCTTGAAACCAGCGGCGGATCATGGAGAAAGATCCGGGAGGTCCGGGTCCTGCCGAAAATTTTTAACATGTTAAGAAATTTTAAACTAGTTTTAATTTTAAAGTAGCAACCCCTCACTGCATACTCCCTCCGGGCCGGTATGATTGTCGATTTTTAGAGTGATTGCATAACCTTTCTATATGAGAAAAGCAAAAATGTGCAAAAGTCCAAAAAAGTCAATTTTTGTCAAACATTATTTTTTTCGAGTTTACATCAAATCTCAATGTTTCATGCATTTTAAAGTCATTTGGCATCAAAAATACAAATTTGATTTTGCAAATGTTTCATTTCAGTTTATATGGGAATTTGATGTGTGATTGCACTCTTCAACTCGTAACTCTGGAACCGGAAGTCCAATCAATAAAAAAATCAATTGCAGCCGTTGGGAAGGTTGTACCTTTCATTTGAGACTAACTTTGTGCAAATCGGTCCAGCCATCTCTGAGAAATTTTCCGATCTCGACGAACTGAGTCGATTGGCATATAACACTTGGCCCTCCAGGTCGGGATTAGATTGACGAATTTTAGAGTGTATGAGAAAGGCAAAAACATTTTTAGCAAATGTTGAAAGTTATACATTTTTTAAATCAATTTTAACTTCACTTCCTATTAAATAAAGACCTTTATTACAGTACATCTCTACAAAAGCGAGCTCAATTTGAAAAGAAATCTGAGGATTATGATTGATTACAGAACTCTGGAATTTTCTATTGGAATGTTTTTAGGCAGGAATTTGATATTGATGCTATTAGACAACTGTGAAATCAAGACCAATAGATCAGTTACATATCAGGACCCCATTCCGACAATTTATCAAAAGTCCTCATGATGTTTAAAACAACAGGTTATCAATCTACGGATCAGATAATTGTTATTGTAATATTGAATTAAATCAGTCTGCATCAATAAATTTTCAACTTCAATCCAATATTTTTTTTTGGTTGTGGTGGAGGTGGGGGGGTTGTATGGTGTTAAACCTCAAAACCTTCTCTTGGATACGCCGTTGCTTGGAGTTATTTATTTCGCTTCTCATTTTCCGATATGTTTCAGATCGATCTGATGGTCATAAGTTAGAGAAATTGCAGTCAGAAAGTTCGCACAAATGAACATTTTTGCACTGATAAGTTATCAAGTTCCTTCCAGACAAGTGTTCGGTGATTATTTCTAGCGGTTGTAGATAGAAAAATGAAATACAAAATTCGTTTTATCGATATAATGTTTGGCTTATTTCAATGGATTATTACTATATTGAACAATAAATAGGCGACAAAAGGTCAAGCCATAACTTTTAAAGTATTCAAAATAGATAATTGAAGTCTTCAGTAAAGTTATTCGCAAAAGTAAGAGCTACAAATTTGCTGAAGGCATCATTTCGATATAATCACTTCCAAGAAAATTTATGAAAATATCTCACTCATAGGGAGATTAATCAGCAAAAGCACTATACCAAAAGAAAGGGCATATTACCTCCATTAAATTCTCCGAAGATACTATTGACCTAGAATAAGCCGTTTTGGCGTTAATAATAGATTACATGTTTTTGGTCATATTTCTGGCAATGGGAAATGATAAAAATCTTTCGTCCGCATTTAATGTTAAATATCTCTTTTTATAATAGTCCGATTTCAACAATCTATAGCTTGTTCGAAAGGTATTCGTTAAAGCTGTCTAAAAACATATAAATTGTTAATCTTTATTGTCAATTTCGGCAGATAATTCAAAAAAACTGCAAAAAACGCCGTTTTTACGCATTCAAACATTCATATCTTGGAAACTAAACATCAGAATCAAAAACAAATTAATAGCGTTCATACTGTTTTTTAGTTCTTTCATTTAAAATTGGTTTGGATAAGATCAGTTCAGCCATTGCTGAGAAACACGAATGAGAATTTGTCCGTTACATACACACACACACAGACACACACACACACACAGACATTGTCCCAAATCGTCGATCTGAGTCGATTGGTATATAAGACTCAGCCCTCCGGGCCTCGGAAAAAATCTTGAAAGTTTGAGCGAATTCTATACATTTCTTTTATAAGAAATGTAAAAATTTATCAAACTCATGCTAAATTTTAGGATTTTTCGAAAAATTAACGATTTTCATCAAAACCCCCTCCAAACCAAATTTCTGGCTACACCACTGGACAAAGTCTTCATGTACAGAAAGTTTCACTAAAATCTGAGAGGGTGCTGCCAACTTTGAATACGAAATTCGTCTATGTTAAAGTAGGATCACTCCGCTCAAATCACACAGCTTCCCGAAAGACAGCGATTTAAATAAATAATTTTTGTTTGAACTATAGATGGCCTTTGAACTTGTTCAAATGATTTTTTTTTATTGCATCAGCTCGGAGAAAATTACGTTCATTTTCCTTTAGTTTATCATCACGAATCGTAATTAAGAAGACCTTCTGAAAATACAGCTCACGTGGATGTTCTTCACGAGACTGGTTGTCGTTATTCAGGAGCAATAATTCAACAATTTTCTATCAGAACATTGGCTGTGGAAATATCGTGCTCGCTGCAAAGACTTTAAAAAGAGGAGATCCGCGTAACTGCCGTGGTTGGTTTTGTGAAACATAATTTTGCGTAATTGTTTGTGGAAAAAGCTCTTCGTAATTTGACCGCTTGTGAACTCATTTATTCACCCAGCGAATTCCACTAGACGCTTTGAGTAATGTAATACGCTGTTTCAGCAAGTGGAAGTTAGCATAAAGTAATTTTCTAACCCTACGTTTCGATGCCACCATCATCCAGTTTGAATGTAAATTAACACTCGGTACGAGTTAAATACTTAGCCTTTTTTCATTGGATTCATCACCTCCGGGTACTCAGATAAGCTGAAGCCGGTACAAGCAGGCGTGGGAAAATGAAAGATAAACACCTAAAACAGTAATACCAACGACGTAATACCAAAAGTGTGTGGTGTGTATCAGGCACCCAAGAGAGAACCCTCAATAATCAACGCTGTGGTGTCAAGTGTGGGTCAGGATCGCAGAGAATAAAAAATTATTCCTGTGTCAAATTCGCAGCTGTATAAATGAATCGTTTTTGGCCATCACCTTCTAAAGTCTGATTCCATGTTTCAGTGCTCGCGTAAAAGGTTTTACTGTCGGTTTGTTGCAAAACTGCGATGAAACTCAATATTTCGGACCATTATTTAAAAACAAAAGTTTGGAGAGCTGTTGATTAAATCGCGTTACAAACACGTACGTTGGAGAGTATAATGTGGCGTGACTTCAAACACATAATTAAGTGTGAAAAAATCTGGCGAAAAAAGCGAAAGTGCTGAAATCCACTCACCATCACCGTTCGACCATAATTCAATAAATACGTCAATGAAATGATGAGATTACAATTTTCCCTAGCCACATCAAAAATACACACCATCAAATGGCACACGGTTCCAAAGGGTACGCCACGGACTGCAGAGCTGTGGCTGGAGCGTACACATGGTTGATTATCCGCCTACAATCCGTTCGCGACTCCCATCCAGCTCCACCCGTTGGTTGTTATGTTTCGGTCTCACGCACAAATATCGGCCAGTGCCGAGCACATTTACGGAGAATGATATAACCACCGAAAACGATGCTTTTCCAATATTGATGTTGATCCCGCGTACCGCATGTAGTTCGGTTTGGGCGCATTTTGAAAGCACTTCAGTCCCACATCACATCGATGATTCCCATGTGAAACCTGCTCTCGCCACGTTACATCAAGCAAGGCTGACCTAGTCAGCGCATCCAACCGCGTGGTTCCGAGAGACTGACCGAGGAACGTTTAGCCCGGGCGGGCGGAGGGGGTTTGTTGAGGGCTTTAATAATCCTGCAGCTTGATAAAATCGAACCGAAATTGCGATACCTACGTTATATCAATCTTTGCCCACTTGAGCTGCCGTTGGTTGGTTGCCCATGGCAACCATAGCAGCTGATTCGGTTGATGCTGGATTGCTCGCGCGACGCTTTTCAAAACGCGTGTTCGGCGTCGGATTCCGGAGATGAGACTATCGGTTTTCTCAGCACGTTGAGAACCATGAGCTGACAGTAAGGAGCGAGTGTGTGAATGCTGTCAAAGTGAGCGAGGGGGGATCCGTTAGATGGGTCGAATAACAGTCATGGTCATGTTATTCTTTGAAGATAGATTTGGATCGTTATCGATTTGATTATAAAATTTCTGAATATTTTTTCAGTGGTTTGGATAGAACACGTTTATAATATTGATAGTCATTTTAAATCATACTTCACCACCACGTTACCCGATTATAACCAAGAAGCTTTTATCCCAGCTTTCGGAAGCTTTCCCACCCCGTCGACCATCGAATCGCATCCCTCTGGTGAAGCTTTCCGCTGCGCTCACGCTCTCGCAACGCAGCTCGTTTTTTCTCTCTCCCAGCATCCCGCGACCCGCCAACATCGGAGCAGCAAGCAAGGATCACACAAGGATGCTGTCAGATGTCGTTGACTGATAAAATGTTCTTTCCATGCCATGTTTGGGGGACCTACTAGCCTTCGCTGCAGTGCACTTGAAATCAGTCTCGCAGGTCGTCACGCGTCGAACACATTGCCCCAGTTTCGCTCCGGTTCGGTTGTTGCTTCGCCCAGTGTACAGACAAGGGGGAGACATCCTGCTTCCCCAGGAGTGGTGGAGTTGCAGGGAAGTGAGCAAAAGTGCTAGCGAGGGGCTCGGGTTTTATAACGGTTTTGTATTCCTGCGCTGCAGCTCAAGTGTTTAGGTTGGAGCGAAAATAGTGGAAATATATTAAATTACTTAATTCGAGCTGTAATCATACACAGTTGGAGTGCAATTAGAAGTTTTTCAACCGGTCGTATTCGAAGTGTCGTGGGTACCACAAATTTAGAAGTGATATGACTTGTGAACGAAGTGTGAATTTGAATCCTTTGGATTCTTGAACCGATCCGGATCAGGTGGCTTATATTTATGCGTATTTTATCGTGTACAGTGGAAGCACTTATCGTTATTGTGGTTTGAAAGCTGTGGAACAATCAACAGAGTCTGCATATTACAGGGGTGTTGGAATCTCCCTTTTCACATTTAGTGAGGCAAAATTTTGTCATCATTGACGAAGCTGCGGGGAAGTATCCGCAAAGTTCAACCCAGGCGAGACTGGTTCGGCGCAGGAGACCTGAATGTTTCATATTGCGTAATTCGAGTTTTATCGGAAAAATCAAATATCACCTTCGAAGTGTTCTAGGTGCGTTAATTAATTGGCGAGCGAAATGGACTGTGTGTAGGCCAAAGTGTGTTCGATGATAAAAATAATCCGATGCATAAAAATATAGTGATTGTTTAAAGTGCAAAAACAACTTTAGAATTTGGATTACATGGATTGTTCGGAAGCCCACGGGATTGTGCTGAAACGGCCTGGTGAATGGGAATCGTGTTAGATCGAGGTAATTTACATTAATGACATGCAGCATGTTGACATCGCATATGTTCCGGATGCTATGTATAGTTGTGAGTTGAAAAACAATCAGGATGGGAAGGCAGCTGGAATACATGCGTAGTTTTCCCCCATCACAGGTGCACTTCGATAGCGATGGTGGTTGGTGGTACATTCAATTACAGATAATTACTTAAAATGGAGTGTTTCGATAGTTCGAGATGATTTATCACGGGGGAAGGGCTCAGTTGATCGTTAGAATATGTTAAATTGTTAAAATGGGTCAATTCTATAATGGAAATGTTCAGACTACCGTTTGACCGAATTCTGTTTGGGCGATTGGCGTTTTGGCCAAATGATACTTAGGTCATGGCCAATTTGTAACAAACAATTCATCCCCGTGCCGAGGACTGAATGGCTATAAATACCAGTCGTGAACGGAGAATCATGATATGTACAGCGAATCTCTGACACAGTGGATGAATGTGACTCCTAAGTGTGAAATGTGATCGTTAATGATTAGAGTAACACAAATTAATCTTGAACATAAATTTGCAGTAATTATGAAACTATTCTGTCTTCAGCAGAAAGGGAAAGCTTACGTAGTTTTCGTTCAGAAAACCTCCAAATCTAGTTATGTTTGGAATCACAAAAGCAGGGACTGGTTGAACACATTATTGTGCTCCATCACTTGCTTTGAATCCGATTTGTTCTATTGTGTAAAATCTCATAATTTGAGGTAAGATTCTAAAGAGCCTCATTAATTAGCTTGTGTGTCTACGTTTTTCAGCTCAATTGTGTACGGATTTTGGTTCTTGACTACAGTTGGTCAGCTTAGGTAAAGATTGCAGGTTACTTTAAAGGAGGGGTGTTTTTACTTTCTATTAAAATTATATGTTGCATTTCCTTCTCGCACATGTTTATTTAAGCACATTTTCTAGAAAGTAATGTTGACATTCAAAGTGAAATAACTTTGTGCAGCAGCCTGGAATCAATGTACAGCATTCAAAAAAGCTAAAATAAATTACATTACTTAAATATGCTGTCTTGCAGTTCAGTCCACAATTGGTTATGGAATATTTAATGTTTCATTCATGTTATGTAAACATTTTACCTTTAAAATTTAAAAACTTTTGTGAGCAAACTGGAACGGTAAATAAAGGGTAAATATTCAATTTTTTTACAGAAGCACAGAAAAACGCTTGCATTTTTTTCATTTTTTAAATTAAAAACAAAAACTCACGAGTGTTTATTCATTATTAAATAATACGACATTTATTAAAGTTTAAACCGATTTCTATTTAAATTGATGAAAATACGATCACTTGAAATTTGAACGCGTATAAGTCGAGGGGGTCTGGTAGTTCAAAGCCGTATATCAACCATTAGCGTCACGAAGTGGAAGTCAGAGAAATAAACTTCACGAAGACGAGACGAGATTCGAGTGTATATGCAAACCTTATTTGAATAAACTTTTATAATGAATAATAACGTTAAACGTTATTATTTTATCCATACAATAGTGTCCACTCTAAATTACGGAGCCTTTACCGACTACTAGTCGTATCGTAGAATCGCAAAGAGTGAATCGATTAAATGGGCGGTTGGAAGAATAATTTTGTGGATAGATGGAATGAAATCATTCAAGTTTGACTTCAAAGAAGACATGAAAATTTGGAATGTATTTTAAATAAATGTTTGCGAACGACTAGAAATATAATTCACGAAGGTTTTTTGAACGGCTGTCTTACTCTAATTCCAGTAAAATGAAATTTAGTTTATGAGGGCTCTTTGTGTTTATTACATGTTTATATCATTTCATACTATCACCAGTTTAAACAAACAACACCTCATAAAGAACTAGTAAAAGAATGTAGAAATGGATACTATTAGACTACGCTGATGCAAATAAGTATAAAGAAACTACTGTTTTCGTTCCTTTAGGCCATTCACAATGTTCGATTAACACAAATTTAATCACGCTTGACTAGGGGTTTGCTCAGGAACACAAATTGTGTCTCCATTTTTTGGAGCTAACGTCAATCCGGCGCAAGCTCAGTCCGTTAACTAAGTTAGTGTCGGATTCTGATGAGACGAAGTTGAAACGCAAATTCAATAACTAATTTACAAATTTTATTCCAAATAGTTTGGAAATACATCAATCATATAACTCATTCGAGATTCTGGATTAAAAAATAAAACAATAAAGGTATCCAAACCGGTTTTTGGTTGGAAATGAGCATGAGCATGATGGCCGTACAATTCGTAGTGGCTACTCCGTGATTGACTAGAACAAACGAAATTGCACAGAGAATCAACGAATAGGGCCTGGGGCCATTCTCAATGCTCCCGTTTCGAGAGCTCCACACTTTGAAATGCCAATAACGGCACTAGCCACGCCCTTACTGTCATCGGGGCAGGGAAGGAATGTTATTGTAACAAAAGTGGTTTAGGAGACCGTGTATACCTCTGCATCTCCATATTTACCACAGGAAGGAGTTTTTGTAGTAGGATGGGGTAAATCTGGATTCACCTTGATAAGTGATACGATCTATGAAAAATTTTAGTAGTGTTATCATGTGTTTATTGCTCTGTGTAGCCGACTGCCGAAAATTTATGGTCGATTTATCGTTTATTATTTTGGAAATGTTCAGTTCTTAAAAAAAAAAATCTGCTCCGGGCATCCCACCGTCAGGAGTTTTGCTTTTGTTTAATTGAATCAAACGGCAGGTGAACGATTTTATTATTCCTTGCTTCTTTCGTAACAGAAGCAATATTTATCATGTGCAAACTTTAATAATATTAATGACAATTATGTATTGGCTTCTTTGTCCGTGGACGATTGATTCTTATGGTATATTTATTTGCGCGCGTTGTAATGCTATTTAAGGCACATTTTAACCGGGATAAAACAAGCCTTTTCGAAATATCTGAACCGACTAACTTTGTGTGTCGAATATACAATCGAAGACATGTCTTCGAGCGCTTTTTTACGCTAGTTACTAGAACAAGATTGGAGACAATAATGACGAAAGGAAACTAGCTTATCACCTTTTGCGTCAATAATCAAGCTATAATACAGTGCATGAACTACTCCATATGCAGCACTCAATACAATAAGAACAATTAATATAATTGATTGATGATTTAAACCAATGAATATAATGATAAAACATTTGTTCTTCGTGCTGATATTATTGCCGAAAATTGGTGATTGGATTTTAATTCTTCTTGCGAATTGTCAATTCTCAACCCCGTGCATAATTCAAAAGTCATCATTCACTCAGACAAGACCATGCGTATTCCCCACGCGTTTCCTAGTTGGCCAAATAAACACTAAACAAACAAAGAAATTAGTTTGCTCAGTCTAAAAAAAATGTTTGCTCGATTGGCATCAACTGGCGGATACATGTTCCCTTACAATGCCATCGAAGAACATTTGAAATTACATAAGACAAAATATGTGCAATTCAGAATATAACAAAATGAAGATAGCCCAATCATTTAGCATTAAAATGAGATCAGAAAAAATTAGTTACTTAATCGAGATAGTTCATTTTCAAAGATAGCACTGTTGATGAAACACTTTATAAAAAATAGGTGATAAGGGACGCAAACGAAAATAACTGCCGCCGCTTCCATTTTTCGGTTGGAAATAATTGTAAAGACATTTTTTTTTGTGAAAATTCAACTGTATTAAAAAAACAACAAAATGAATACTCATAAGGAATGCCCATGCACCGGTCGTCCTAGTTCGCTGGTCTCATAATCGCCATATTAGACCTGCACGGCATAATATTTTACATGCGTTCCTCTCTTCGTTGACCAGTTGGATACTTTAATCGATCCAGCAATTCCGGTTGGAGGATGGCTTCCGGTTCCCTGTACCCCTAAGACCCTATATTGATGGTTTGCAGCGTTCGGTGCTACTCGGCATAGTCCCCGACGGTGGCGGAAGAATGTCTCCCAAAATCGATGACCTAACGTTATTCTTCTTTCGATGCAGTCCGGCGGAGTGCCCAGGTCGGTCCAGCGATTCCGGGTGGAGGATTGCGTCCGGTTCACTAGTACCTTGACGATTCAAGCCAGCGATTCGCTATATACTTTCCTACTTCGACGAAGAGTTGCCCAGCAGTGGAAGATCTTCCGAAACCAATACTGCCCGGGCAGATGCCGAGGTCGCTCATGCGATACTGAGTGGAGGGTGACTTCCAGTTCACAGACGGTCCGACGACTATTTGCCGCATGATCTGCTTTGTAACGATATTAATTAACCCACTATGCATACGACTGACAGCATTACTTTCAGTGCCATCTATCCGTCAAAGGGAGGCTGTCTCGCTGATGGAAATTTAAATCACCGAGATCTGCTCCACGCACTCCCCTTCGTTTTTCCCACCCGCAGAAAGGTCAGTTTCAAATGCCGATGGGACTGAGCGAGAAGGAAAATGCTTTTGTTTTCCCAAGATCACGCCACCAATTGTCTCAAAAAAAAAGACTGATCAGATCACTTAAGTAGAGACTGTCGAACCCTTTACACGGCGGTTAGGTAGAGAGTGAAGCCATTAGCCAGAAAGTTATAGAAATTTATTTCGATGTGATATTGTACCTACGGTACCGCTAAAATTGGCAATATTGGTGTAGAGCACGGTTACGGTGCATAAAATTACTGTTCCGGCAAGGTGAGATAGAATTCCGACCGATGTCATAGAACACGTGTTAGGTACAAAAGGCTAAAACCTATTTTATTGCAGCAGTTCGCACAATAAAACATAAACCAGCGAATGCTAGCAAAGTAGCGAATCGGTCCAAATTGTGCGGTCTGTACCAAGATAGTCAGGTAAGACATGAGCAGAAAAGTAGGTTATCTCACCTAATCGATCATGTTGACCAGGTTGAAAACCCGCGCCAACGTGGGTTTTTTTGTTGGGGCTCACAGAACCGAAAACGCATTGCGCGTATACATCAGAGCGCCCCTCGTCGGAAAATACGGTTGCTACATGACACATCGTCGCATAGAAGATCGGCAACATAACCCACCCGCCGAGCATTACGTGCATCAACGAAACTATACTCTCCACGTGCCACCTAGCGGCGAATAGCCAACCCGTCACGAAGGTTTCCGAGACACCGTCACCCACTCGAGGTATGTTTTTATGGTACAAATTCAGGGATGATTGCTACGAATCGAACAGCCTCCTGAAACCGCTGCGCAAGTAAATTCATCGAAAATCGAAACACGCGGTCGCTCACGCCTGCCGCCCGCCACTGTCACCAACCAGTTACAGTAACCGCCACCACCGTCACCAACCAGTTCCAGTTGCCGCCACCACCATCACCAACCAGTTCCAATTGCCGCCGCCAACGTCACCAACCAGTTCCCGTTACCGCCGTTCACCAACTGCAGGTCAGATCGATGCTAGGCTAATGAGTTAGCATAAGTGTAGGAGTAAAGCTTGTCCCGGGACCTAGAACAAATGTAAACCAACTGAAAATACACTATGTGATCATGAAGTGAAACGCTACTCCTCTCAAGCTTAAAGGTCACCGGCAATCTCTCCCTAAGGCGAACGCGTAGATTTTAATTTAGTTTACCCGTGTTTATTTGAACCCGCGATTAGCTTACCTTTTCGATCTCTTACTCGGATTTAGTCTTCTGCTCTTTTTTGCGTTCGGGAAAGTCGAATGAGACATTGTGTTTGAGCCACTTTCATTTACCCGCCCGTGGTTAGAGTCTCTGGCCGGACTACCGTCTTGCGTCGGCAGCCTTCCTTACGGAAGTGGCGCTGAAGTTGCCGACGTTGTGTGCACAAACGAACCGTTACAACTTCATGATCTACTCGAACAAGTCCCCGGCGGTGGATCTAGCCTACTCCGGTCACGCTTGGCGGTCTCCTCTATCTCTCTTCAGCAGACCATCTTCATTGGAACGCTGACATGATCTGAACCACCGCGTCCCATTTTTTGCATCCGCACACATTTTTTGGACAATATTGTTCATGTTGACGTCCTTACCTTTCCATCTCGGTTTGCTCGTGTTCAAATCGCGGGCATTCGAAGACCGCGAAGACAGGAAAGAGAAGTACAAAAACCAAAAACTCAGGGAACGGGTTTGGGCTGCCACACGACCTGCTAAAACAACTATTCTTGCACGGAACCAGATTCCTCCCCGGCACTGCCTTACGGCATTACTTTGAGCAGAGCTTTTTTATGTGCACAGCACACACTCCAATCCAACTATTTAGTAGTTAGTTCTTTCAGTAGAGTTACACCACACCTCCTCGACACACTACCAGTTATCGACCATCTACACAACGTAGAAAATTCTGTATGGCAGCAGGAAAGCTAGCTGTGGGACGAGAATTAATGTTCTTTTCCTACCAGGAAAATCTGGGTGTCAAACTTCAGACTGTTTAATTTACTGAGCCTGCCTTGTACCATTTTATACCACTTTTCCGTTGAGCTCCCGAATTGTTCGCGAGCTACTCGGTCTAGTCGCGACAATGGACTTTAAATCCCCCGGCGAGAGAAGTTCTCTCAAAACCGAGCCCACCAGCCAGGTGCCGATGTCAGTTCGGCGATTCTGGTGGAGCAAGGCGTCCGGTTCGCTGGAGCCTCGACGACTCGCGACTCGGTCATGATCTGTGTCACGTTGCGTGCCCGAAACGATGAAGATACTTCCTGAAGCATCCGTGGACCAACAGGAGCTGCGTAAAGTGGAAGTTCACCTCTCCTTAATTCGTTTTGACTCGCGCTGCCAGGTTTGGGAAGGTCCACCACTCCTTCTCCGTATTGTTGCATTCCTGCTACCACCTCGCCATCGAATCGATTATCACCATCTTCCTCGCGTTTCCCTCGATATCCTCCGCCAGGGTGATATAAATGGAGATCATCCCGGCGATAACACATACTGCCTCCGACGGTATTGTTGTATACGCGCTCGCGACTCGTATGGTCATCAGCCGGAACGTTTTGTTCAGATTTTCGCGGTTTCGTTTGGTTTTCAGGGCTGAACCCTAGGCCAGAACACAATATCACAGTATCGATGACGATAGAGGAGCTATCTAGAAAACTTCTCATGCTGCTTCTTGGGCCACCGATGAGCATGATCCTCGCTATTCGTTCGTTGCCTTCGCCGATTTTTCGCAGGCGCAGCCGACGTGGTTGTTCAATATCAACCGGTCGTTACCAATTACTTCAGCACACGCTTCGATACAATCACGTGCCATCCGACGCCGATCTGCATCGGCTGAATCGGTTTGCAGTTGCTGGCCAGTAATACCTCTGTCTTGTGTTAAACTATCCGCAGCTTTTCCCCGTTCATCCAGCTCTCGATCGCGTCTATTATCTGCATCACAGACACTTCGCCTTAGTGACCCATGATTATCACTTATTTGGGCAGCCGCAGTGTCAAGACCCCATCATATATTCTGTTCCAAAGATTTGAACAGATAATGAAGTCCCAAGGAACGCCCGCTGTGACTCGGATTGACTTCTGCCCTTCATTCGTCTCGTATAGCGGTACTCTGCTGTGGAAGTTCTTCTTCAAGATCCGGCATAGATAATCGCGGACCCTCATTCTGTGCCGCGCTGCGGCAATGGCTCTACAGCTAGCGCTGTTAGATGTATTCATCACATCTATCGTGACAAAAGCTAGTATCAATCTCCTCGTCGCTTCCGTTTAGCTGCCTTCTCCACACTCTCGACCATTGTTCGAATCGGATCCACTGTCGATGCTCCTTTGCGGAATCCGATCTGCATCTTACACAGTCTGCGCTCACCCTCCGTGCATTTCTTCAGACAGTTAAGAATGATTCTTTCTGGAGTTATCCGAGTGCATCAAGACAACAAATAGGCCAAACTTATGGGCCTATAGAAGGCCGGACTGCCCGGTGGCTTCCCTAGCTTTGGCAGCAGCACCAGCTTCTGTTCTTTCCACATTTCGGAGAAGTTGCCTTCATCTAGACACTTCTGCACGTTTGTTATTCCATCAGGACCGGGGGCTTAGTCACTTGCCGATCGTCCGTGTTTGCTCCTTCTTCTTCGCAGTACGGTGTTGGTGGCCAGGTAGTTTGATCATGCTTCGGAAAGAGACTCTCAACGATTATCTTCAGTTTACCCGGACACATTTCGACTGGCGTCGACGGGCCCTTTATTTTCGCCATTACAATTCAGTACGGGATTGGCGTCTACTGCTCCTTATGATATTCTGACTGGCTAAGCTTGATCTTCCATTTTAAAGCGACTCCAGCTTCCCGGAACGCTGTCTTGCGCTCCTCTCTATCTGGTTCCGATACTGCTCTCTGAGCCTTCTGGCTATAAGACAAGCAGAGCGCAGCATACTGAGCGTCTCGTTCTACCCGTAAGCTGGACGCCGTCTATTACGGGGCTTCAGTTTTCGCGGCATTGTGGCGTCACAAACCGTCACAATCCTTCTTGTTAAGTCAGCCGTATCCACGTTTTAACTCCCGCTGTTTGATTTAAGTGCCTCAACGAAGAGTTCTTCAAATTTCGCTCACCAGTTGCAACAGGGTTCCGTTTACAGCAGCGAATTGCCTGGTGGTCGCTATGCGTGTACTTCTTGCATACTTTCCAATCCATGTTAGCCGTCAGTGAAGGGCTTCAGAATGTGACATCGATGATAGTCTCCCTCCCGTCTCTCCGAAATGTGCTGACATAACCTTCATTGCACAATCGTACGTCTAACTTCCATAACTTGTATCACTGCCACTCCTGATCTATCCACCGCCAGGAGCCGTTATCAAGGGAGACTTGATACGACTCAACAATCAAAACGACGTCACACATAGTTTCTGCAGTAGACCACCACGAACTTCAAATGGATGGTATAACGCTGCCATAAGCTGCTATTGATTTTTATTTGATCCGTCTTCCGGCTCCGGAGTTACGAGCCCCGAGTGCGGCCCCACAGTAAATTCCCATAGAAGCTAGTAACACCACGATATTCGAATGATATACGTATTAAAATGGGTTCAACATCACTTGGATTTTTGGAGGAATATCTTTATGGTTATATTTTTTCTATAGATTGCTTAAATTTATCAAATAGTGTCATTCAATATTTATTTCGTCAATCAAGTGTAGACTACATTATACAAATATTAATTGCTTATATACTATCCTGTATACTATTTCTATGTACTATGATGCCGTAAAGAGTTGAAAAACTGTTTTAAACTTGTTCAGGGCATGGTAAGGTCAATACTTTCA
Source organism: Topomyia yanbarensis (assembly GCF_030247195.1). Lineage (NCBI taxonomy): Eukaryota > Metazoa > Arthropoda > Insecta > Diptera > Culicidae > Topomyia > Topomyia yanbarensis. Next base: position 15,443,950 of record NC_080671.1, read on the forward strand.
CAATGCTCGTTATACACAGCCATCATCTGGTTTAGCGGTCCGAATTTAGCATAGTCTGTACGGTGATGACCTATCACGAACAAATTTCTATTGCGTAATTGACGAGTAGGAGCATATAAATTTAATTTTGACAATATGTAAGATGAGTCAATACGCTGCATGACGATATCGTTTAGCAACAAGATCATAGCATAGTCCCGACGTTCTTTCAATGTTTGAATATCTATCAACATACAACGTGCTTCATAAGATGGAAGAGGGGATACTGTCCATCTTAACTTGCGTAGTGCATATAATAGAAACTGTTTTTGGATTGACTCAATTCTCACTTCGTGTTTTTTTATGAATGGTGACCAAACAATACTACAATATTCTAAAATAGACCGAACATATGCTACGTAAAGAGTTTTAATTGTGTAAGGATCTTGAAAGTGATATCCGAAGCGTTTTATAAAATTAAGCATATTACTAGCACTATGAACAATTGTGTTGTAATGTTCCACAAATTTTAATTTTTTATCTAAGATAACTCCTAAATCTCTTATTTTATCGCATTTCTGAACGGTTTGATTTGTTTTCTGCTAAAAGTCATGAGATTACATTTTTTAACATTTAATTCCAGTAAACATTTACAACACCATGTATAAAAGATTTGTGTTTCATTGTGAAAAACATTATAGTCATTATTATTTCTAATTTCTAAAAATAGAGAGATGTCGTTGACATATAAAATGAAAAGATGAGGTCCTAAGTGTGAGCCTTGAGGAACCCCCGAAGTAACTTTAATTATATCAGATTTCATTTCACAGAGTTTACTATTTGCTGACGATCTGTTAAATAAGACTTAATCCAATTGAGGAGTCTCATCTCGATTCCCAATTTTTCAAGTTTGAATATTAACATGGGAATGTCCAGCTTATCGAAAGCTTTGCTGAAGTCAGTGTAAAGAGCTTCTATATAATTTCCTTTATCCATGGCATTTAACGAGTAATCAACAAATTCTAAAAGGTTTGTACTAGTTGAACGGCCTTTAAAAAACCCATGTTGTGAATTTGTTATTTTATGTTTGACTTGGTTGAAAATGGTTTTATTTATGATGGATTCGAAAAGTTTGGGAAAGCAAAACAGTATGGCAATTCCACGATAATTTCGAATATCAGATTTTTTACCCGATTTATAAATAGGTATTAAAAAAGATTTTTTCCAATCTTTTGGGAAAATACCAGATTCTAGTGACTTATTGAACAGCCAGAATAAAGGTGACGTAAGCTCAGTTGCTAAATTCATTATGACAGTAGGTGGAATTTCATCAGGTCCTGAGCCTTTAGTGGCATCTAGATCATTGAGACCAGACAAGATATCTTGAACATTAATGTGACTGACACCAACATCCCTTGAATAATCAGGAAAATAAGAAAAATATTCAAAGTCACGATCATTGTATGAATAGTTAGAATAAGTTTCTTGAAAAAAATGTTGCGAAGAGATTACAAATATCTTTTGAAGTTTCGCCCTCTTTCCCATCTAAAGACATTTTTGATGGAAAGTTGCATGAATTCAACTTAGTTTTGATGTAATTAAAAAAGTTTTTTGGGCATGACTTGATCTCATTTTCAGTTTTTGCATTATATAAAGTTAGTGCCGAAGAAATAGCCAAAGTTAGTTGGTCACGAATTCCAAATTATCCTGATTATTGTGTTTTCTGTAAATTTTGTGAGCTTTTTGGTTCCGATTTTTCAAATTAATAATTTCCTTGCTGAACCAAACTGGATTTTTGGATGCATGATTTCGTCGCTTTTTCGTGAGTGGAACTTCCTCCTGTATTATTTGCCATAAAATATTATAAAATATCTCCACTGCACATTCAACGTTCTCTTGATTCTTTGAAAGGGACTGCTAATTAGCACTGCTTAATTTATATTTAATATTTTCATAATTTGCTTTTCTATAATCGAAGACGTCCTCGAAGTCACAATCAATAAAATTATGATTCTTGTGCACAAAAATAGAGAATTCTATTGCTGTGTGAAACGTTTCATTTTTCCATAAGGGAGAATGAGATTCATCAACACAGAAATCTTCATTAATGTTTGTTAATAGCAGATCTAAATAACGATTGTGTTGATTTTTTATATGGTTTATTTGATTGAGTCCTAGCAATGCAATTTTCTCAAACATATATTGTAATGTTTCGTTTTCACCAACGACAGGAAGTAGAATGTTCTCATTTTCAGAGTCAGGAATAAAATCTAAGTTGCGCTGATTAAAATCACCATAAATATGAACTTTAAATTCTGGAGGAAAATTAGAGATTATTTCTTCAGCTGCTTGAAAGAAAATCTCATATGTTGATTTGCAAGCTAGATCCGGTGAAAAGTACACTGAGACAAAAATGTGGATTTCATCAGCGATATGTGCTTTAACCCATACATGTTCAAATTCTTTGAATTTTGGTGAGACAATAAGATCGGAATTAAATATAGATGAAACTGCGATGAGAACTCCTCCGCCTGACATTCTTTGGGTTAGTCGTAAGTCACGATCATCTCTAAAAACATTATAGTCACTACCAAAAACCTCTTCACTTTTTACATCCTCATTCCAACTTGTTGCGGTACCTAGAATTATCGAAAATGAGGAGCCTAATATATTCTTATGGATTTCGTTCATCTTTACAGCGCTCCTCATTATATTAAAATTTTGACAGTAAACCAAAATTTAAGTGGCTTCCGAAGAAGTTGGTTGTGATTCGTTATTCGTAAAAATATTGTTTAAAACTATTGTACTGTTACCAGCTGCGTCATGCTTGTCCTAGTTTGCCTCTGAGAAGTGCGTTAAAATTGGCGAAAAAACGAACGTTCACAGGAGCAAGATGAACAATGATGTTGATTGTTATGGTGATTGTTGTTAAGACCATTGTTGTTTCTATTGCAAATGCTGTTACTGTTGTTGTTGTTGCTGTAACTGCTGTTTTTGTTTTCGTTATGGTTGTTGTTATTTCTGTTGTAGTTGCTGTTTCTGTTGTAGTTGCTTATTCTATGATTATTATTGTTGTTGTTGTTGTTGTTGTTACTTCTGTTAATGTTGTTGTTTCTGTTTCCGTTGTGGTCGTTATTGTTTATGTTTTGCCTGTTTCTATTGAAGTTGTTGGTGGTATTATTGGACTTGTAGCTGTTGTTTTTGTTGCTATTGTTGTTGTTTCTATTTTGGTTGTAGTTGTGATTATTGTTATTGTTGTACTTATTGCGGTTCCTGTTCTTATTGCACTTGCTATCTTTGTTGTTGTAGTTGTTATTGTTATCACTGTTGATATTGCTGTATCTTGTACCCTGTTTTTCTCTCGATTTTTTACTCTTTGCTGCTTTATCCTTCTCTTTTTGTTGTTTAATACGACGCTGTTTACGTAAGTCATATTCTGACCAGTCGGAGCGCCACACTCTTTTCGAACCAAGTGTGTGCCATCCATCTTCTGCCACTTGATTATACTGCGAACCTGAGATAGCAGTTTTATTTGAAACGACGGTCAATTCGTCCATCAGACTGGGGGGAGACACCGCAGGTGTCAAACGAGCATTATTAACACTGGTTTCCAGGGTATTAATTGTCGCGGCAATTGCCCTTACTTCGTCTAAAATATCATCGCTAACGGCCCCGGCTTGTGATTTTATTTCGTCAAGAACATCACGAGCAGAAAACGACTGGTTACCGGTATGTTCGTTGCATTGAGACGCCATGTCAATGGCTATTACGCTTAAATTTTGAACTTCGCAGCATATTTTTTTAGCTCACGAGTCAGGTCAGTTGTGAGCTCCACCACGTACTCCTCAATGCGCTTCCTTGTGGATTCCATAGATATGTTGAATAATGATGTTATATGATTTTTTAAAACAACGAGCTCATCGGCCTTATTGACCGCGTTGTTTTCCACAGTGCGCGATAATGTTGACACCGCATAATCAACTTTCGCGCAGGTGATATTATTTACATTAGTCACTGCTTCTTTTAGCTGGTGATCAATGTTGTCGAACAGTTCACCAAATGCGTTCAACTTTTTGATGTCAGCAGCCATTCGAAGATTGGAATCCGTTTGCGTTTTGATTAAATTAAACAGCTGCTCCTGTTGGAAAAGCACTTTACGTGTGTCAATTCCCGTTTTAAGATTATGCTGACAATCCTAGCATAGAGGAATCATAAAAGACTCTTGGTGCCGTTGCACTCCTACACAGGCCGCGTGATACAATTTGTTGCAAGAAACGATCATCACTAATTGAACACGATCGAACACTGCACGACATAATGCTGATTATTTTTTTCGAAAATCGCGCGCGGCTTGAATTAAATTAATCAAATAAATACTTGTAGCGTAGCGCCGTTCAACTACGTCTACTACCGGTAACGGTCGACTAAGAACCAGGATGACACACTATTTCGATTTTAACTCGGCTTAATTGGATTGCACTTGAATAGGTATCAGCATCCATGCTTCTTTCGTAATAAGCAGTAATATAAAAAAAATCTGGTTTGAGAAAATGTAAAATATTTGCGTTTGAGTTGAGTAGAACGAATCCTTCCACTCAAATAGGAGTGATGAATACAGGAGCAAAGATGAAATAGGTCACAGTTACCCTAATTCGATACAAACAAATAAAAAGATGTTTGAGCATTTCTCAGCTTGACCTTAATCTATATTGCGAAGAATTCAAAGGTAGGTATAAATCCAGACAACAGGTTGGAAAATGTTCATCTTAGTCATCAGCTCAGAACATTTTATGTACCCAAAAATATGCAACGTGCTGCTCATGTAAAAAATTGCTTCCCACCGAAAAATCTAAAATCAAAAATGTATACCAACATTACGACCGCCGCCGTAAAGCTAAAGACTAACTTGCTCCAAGTTACGACCGGTCCCAGCAAGGAAAACTCCATCTGCCCACAGCTAAAAGCACTAAGAAGTGTCTTTCTCCGGGCACAGTGGTGCACCGGAGCCAAGTTCATCCATCACGGTGCGTTCATGGAATATCTATAAAACTCTGCGCACGGTAATAGTCCGGAGCTATTTTGCGTAAGGGTCCATCTGGGGAATCATAAACAAGTCAGCTGCAAGGGTCGGGCAATAATTCATACTTCTCTCGTCTCTTCCACCGCCGCCACAGCCGCCAAACTTCGTTGAATGGATCAAACAAATGAACTGATCTGTTCTCCCTAGACATCCTCGTTGCTACCGACCGACCGACCAACCAATCCACTGACGAGTAACTCCGCCCTTGCCCGGTGTTGAATAACCTCCCAAGAGGCTGACTCGTTCCCTACTGGATGCGAGCAGATGAAAAGCGTTCCCGCAGCTCGGCGTTGAAAAAAAAGAAAGTGGAAAGTTTCTTTTACTCAGCTTTTCATTAAATTCAATTTGCCACAGAAAAATGTGAACGGATAATGGGCCAGACGCTGGAGAATAAGAGATCTCTGGAGATGCTTTGCTTTTTCGCTCCGGAAATTGAATCAATGCTCGATGATGAGTGTGACCATGTGTCGTGATTGAAGTGGAGGAAGGAAAGAAAGAAAAAATCAATGGATGTTGGATAGGTCACTGGCGTAATGGATGACTTGACGCTAGTTCGATTTGAAAATAAAAGAACCTGTATTTTTTAGATGTCCAGTTTTGAACATCATCAAGCCGAAGTTCAAGAAATTGCTGAGCAACTATTCATTGGTATTGTTTTCAATTTAAAAACTCCTTGATTATTTTGAGAGCAACTCAATTAAATACTTTATCGTGGCGTCAAAAAATAACTCGAGTGTTCATCTTTGACAGTGCGCTAGTACTGTTCGCATGGGCTTGGAAGCATTCTTTCCGATTTTCTTCGCATCGAAACAAATTTCTAAGTCCATGTAAACAGCAGAATTCTATACAAGACAAGAGGTTTCCAAAATGCACAAACTGTACAACTAGGCGCCTCCTTCCATTCCCCCGGCGGCTACTCGGTAGTTTGCTTTCGCTCTGAAAGATAACAAAACTATTACTTATCATGAGCTTTAAATACTGTATGGGCATCAAATTTAGTCAAAATCTATAGGCTGACGAAATTTGGACCGATTTAGCAAAACTTGGGGCTAACAATGTTGGGACTGTTTATAATTATTATCATCTATATCTGTCTGCCAATAAACTGATAAACTTTTCTTCGACCCAGTCAATCAATTCCTGCAGTAATATACATCAATCAACCATGGCTGTCCATCACTTTGCTTACGCGTGAATTGGATGTGAAAAGAAAAGGAAGATCTCACGAAAATTATGGTTCTACGCACACACGCAAAGCAGTCACATAAAAACTAATCTTCGCGTAGGATTCTCGAGTTAAACGGAACCCACGGATTTTGATTTAACTGCCTGGAAACCATGAAATTGATCAAATCTAAACTCAATAAAAGGCCGAGTTTTACACTAAGTCCAAATACTTTTAAATATTTAGCAACACGAAAAACATCAATATAGCGTTCAAAAACGTATCAACTCACAGTATGAACCCAGTATCAGCGAAAATATGATAATGTAAATCGATTTGAATATTTATCGCATAAGAAACACCTTCTTTACCCCAAATCATCCTCCATCATTGATTCAGCTGTTAACACAATGCGGATGATTGGCATGGATGGTGGCAAAAGAAGCAAACAACGACAAATTTTCCTAATTTGGGACGCACCGGTGACTCGTCTTTGATCATCGATTGATTGCTTCAGATCGTTCCGTGCCGTGAGCTGTCACGAAAAGGACACCTGTTTATATTTTTCAGGCCTGTCATGTAACCGATTCAAGATCAAATAGGAAGAAGTGTTCAGCTAAAAATAACAATGGTGTCTGCTATCAGTTATGTACCCTCATCAATATCGAATATGCGAACTGAGAGTAATGGACAAATTGCGTCGTGCAAATCAACGCAATACATTTTGTTGAAGGTCGTTCTGCCATGATAACTGAATCGTCTCATTACGCATCGCAGAATCCAGAACAGGAAAGGAATGAAACAAAATCGATTTTCACTTTTTTGATTTGATAAACGTACACTACAAACTTGAGTGTGCTGTAACCAACCCAGTGACAAATTGACAGATAGTGCTTGTTTCATATATGTACCACCAATTTGATGGTGGCGCTAGTATGCCTTCTCTGTACCAAAGAGAATAGTGAAAGAGACGCAGAGTGAAAATCAGTCGAAACGGCAACACTCCCTTTACGATGATTTCAACACTAGAATTTGGCAACCGTTTCCAAAGGCAGCACTTTAAATGACTCCTATTATATTTTGAAAACAAACCTTTTGTCGATCGTTGGATTTGTTTATCAAACGATGTGCATTTCGAAACAAAGAGATGAAATAATTCTAAAACTTGTTTTTACTCATACATAGACTCTAGAATGCACCTTACAATCACGATTGCACTAAATTCTGACGAAAATTCAAATTTTTTTTTGATAGATTTACAATACTTATCTCCTCCAACTCAGGCATGAGTAATGTTTATTTACATTGCACGATTGGTCTGCTCAATAAGGTATTTTTGGCTTCACACTGTTCGTCTCTTTTCCTATTCTCTTTGCTCTGTACGAGTACCACGAACAACGAAACAAAAAAGTTTCAAGAGAAAGGCGTGTTTCGTTACGTGTGTTATGAACGTCGTCAATGCGGTTAAAACAACATTTAGAAAAAGCGTATTCCAAAATGTGGATAGGGGAGACTGAGGAGACTTGATCCCCTTTTTTATTTTTCAGTCCAACTCCGTGGAATGATAAAAAACTATGTATTTTTTTGTAGTTTTATATTGTTTCTAGGGATGACTAATAATCATAAAAAAATTACATGGAAATATTATACTGGACATGAGCTATGAGCATTTCTGGAAAACAACAAAAAAATGGAAAAATCTTAGATTAGTGGAGACTCCATCCCTAATTTGGGGACACTTGATTCCTTTATGAAAACGTGATTAAAAGAGCATGTAGGGTAATAAGCCTACCCATCTGAAGCTTTTAGTTAGAGCAGCGTCTGCCATCTTTGCTCAACGCATTGACTCAAATGGTATTGCGATAATGGGGGTACTCGATTAGAGATTTTCCTGCGCTCAAACAGAAGATTTTCACCATTCTCAAGACAATTTTGTTATTATATTGGCTCCTAATAAGAGGCGAATTACCTTAACGTTAAAACCTCCATAATCGCAACAAAAAAATGGACCTTCATAACAAATCAAAGAAGCTGAAATAATAAAATTATTGTAGTAATAATGTGGTACCCTTCTTAATAGGGCAAAAACGGGTACATTACCCCATTCACTTTTATAAATGGATTGTAGTATTGATTAAATTGTTATGATTAGATATTGTTATTTTTGTTACTACATATTACGCATCTCTCACCTGATTTTTTTACGAATTTCCCAAATCTCCGTACAATTATTTGAAAGCTGTCTTTATTATGGTTGAGGAACGTCAAATGTGGGATGAATGGTTGCTACGTATACTGTACTAAACAATTACAGTTATGTTTCTTTACGATGAAGCGTTCATTATTGACATTTTTTTATGACAACAATGACTTCAATTGTTCTGGTGTGAATTTGGTTATTTTCAGTGGTGTGTATGAAGTATGGCGAAGGGGATCAAATCTCCACGAATTTGAAGGGATCAAGTGAACCCATAGCATCTATTTCAGCAAACTTTAGTAAAAATATAGTTGAACAAAAGAATCAGCTCAATCATAACGTATTCATATAATTGACATTCTCCTGTAATTCTGTATGCAAAAGTAGAGTATGTAGTGGGTGATTTTATCAATTTTATAAAAGTTTGAAAATTTGAAAAATAAATCTTCTTCAGTTCTTCTGAGACTTTTTTTAAATCGGTAAAAAAAATTCGGTTACACAAAAGTCCAATTTCTTTTTTCTGTGTTAATGAAATTTATGTTTAGATAAAACTACGCAACTTTATAGTATATTCGATTAATGTATTCTGATCCGCCTTTGAGTTACAATGATGGGATCAAGTCTCCCCGGGGATCAAGTCTCCTCAGTCTCCCCTAAAGAAAACTATTATTAAAGAATAAATTTATCCCTAACTGGAAACCACCAGCAAAGTGACATAAATATTATTATAAATTCAGCTGGAAGTCGTTGTTTTTAGCAACCGGCTCGCTTCCTTCCTAAAAATGTTTTGGTTTTCTTGTTGTGTGAAGTTTGTAGTCGGTAAATCGTTGGTGCTTTTGTCTCGAGAAATAGAAATGAAAAACATTTTGGCCAATGAAAGTAAATCACCAGCTTGATTTGTGAACCTACGACATCTTGTTTCAAGTTCATTATGAACGTCAAGAACTCTAGTATTTTGATAGGGAAAATAAGCAATATATGTAGGATTTTCTACCTATTTAGCAAAATTCGTTTTGAATAGAATTTGTGTGCTTTTATCAGAATTCTGGCAGCAATCTGGTAGTGCTCGGTTTCAGTAAGAATGTTGCCAGGAATGTACAATTTTGTTCGACTCCTGCCAGAGTTTTGTTCGACTTTTGCAATTATTCTGTCCGGCAGATATTGCGATGGTTTTGATACGGAGCCCTTCAGAATAATTCTGGCATTTTACTCCAGTATGATAGAAACCTAACGGAATGGCATCTACCGGAGGATTTCATGCCTGGGGATATGTTGATTCGATCCGGAAGATTTTCGGAAATTCCAATATAAGTGGAAGTGGCTTGATTTTGAAAGTCATCTTCTTGTGTTTCCGAAAATCGAATTTTTTTACGTTGGATTTTTTTAATTCAAAATGGAATCTATGTTTCTGTTTAGGTATGGCGGAATGAGAACAGTTTCTAATTTGAACAGCGACATAAATTTGATGATAGAAATACTTTAATTGTTTATTTTTTACAGATATGAAAAATAATAAATGGGATGTGCCTTTTTCAAATTTTGCTCCATTCGAGCCGCCATGACATCACCAAATCACCACAAAATTTGCTTATGAGTTCAATATATGGGAGCTGTCAAGTTGTCCCCGGGCTGGCTGTAACCGCATATTGTTCTTCGGAAACTAGTTGACAAATGCTGCAAAATGAAGTTTACCGTTAGTCTCTAGTATGTTAGGGTTGGTTTTTATGAGCATTTCAAAATTGTACTTAGTGCTCGGAAAAAATCCAGGATTTCATGAACGGTAATCGGTAATCGTGATCATGCCCCTGAAATAATGAATAGTAAACCTCGTATACATGAAACTATTTGTGTTTTCGAAAAACTAGTTCTCGCCAAAAATATACACATTCCAATGTTCGGTTGGGATACTGTGGTTGATTTTTGGGACCTGTTTCAGTTTTTACTATTGCCCATGATTTTATGAACTATTTCAGGAGCACAAATGGTGAGTTTATTTATTCATTTTTTATTTACTTTAATTTTATCTGACCTAAGATGGTCTCCATGAAATTCTTTGAGCGGAAAAAGCACATTTGATGAACAATCATCAAATGCGCGTTAAAACAATAGTACAGACAGTGCTTTACAATTGTTTTGTGAAAAGAAACATTCGCCTTAAATTACACATAAATGCGTATTAGTTTCCACATAATATCATTGCAAATCACATCTAATAGTCTAAGTGAGTCACTTAAGTCTATTTTTTGGAAAACATTACTAGATTCAAAAAATTGAAATAATCGTAAAATCTATTGAATATATCACACATTTCCCTTACAGGTTCATTCTGGCCATTTTCAATGCACTGAAAGCCAACTCTCAAAAAATCCCATGATTTTAAACTTCCCAATGGGAAGCACATTGACATTGATCTGTGAGGAGGAGTTTCGATTTGCCCAGTTGAATGATTTTAAACCAAGACGACTCTGGATGGATGTTATGTATTTTGGCAAGGGTATCAGATTGATGGCAGATTGATTACGTCACGGCAAAAATGTAAGAGCATAACGGATGAACCTCCCTTAGACGGCTTCAACTCTGTTAATTCAAATTTCAGTGTAAAAACACCAGATGATACAATTAATTCTATAACGGAACGGACAAGCGAAAAGTACAACAGTCGAAGGCAGTATGAATCAGTAAATTCCTAAGCAATTCTCACAATGAAGCGAAGGTATCTGTTTGCCTGTGCCATAATGTGGAAATAGTTATCTCTAAAAGACAGTTGAGAATCTAGCTGAATACCAAGATCTTTGACAACTCTTTTTAACGATTCCCCATTGATGATGTAGTTGTAAGATTGTACTTCTTTTGCGGGTGAAGGAAATCACAAGGCATTTAGAGACTCCAGTTGCAGAAGACATCTAGTTGTCGCTGCAGCTCAATACAGTCGGTTGTAGATCGTATAATGAGGAACAATTTGAGGTTGGCAGCAAACGTCATTGAAGAACCAGGTAAACAGCAAAAGCCTACGATTGCTTCCTAGCGGCACTCTCTAAAAATTAGTGAAGGTATATGACTCATTGCTTCCTAAATTCTCAGAGAGTAAACAGTTTCTGAGGTACGTTTCAAGCCATTCGATGAAATTAAGCGATGCTCCTAGCCGCTCTATTTCTCCAACTGCAAAGAATGATCAACAGAATCAAAAGTCGCTATTAGATATACGTATATACGTAGTTCACCTGCACACCATCTTCTAAAACTGAAGACTTAAACATTTTTTATGGCAACAAGAACGTATTCTTTTGAAAAATGAATACTTCCTAGATTTATGACATCGCAAGGCCAGATCGGGTCCGCAATACATGCCTAGAGTAAAGGAAATGATTGTACGGTTTATACTTGTTACTTAAGTGTGCGAACTCCCGTTTTGTCATGGGGTTACGTGGGATAAGATAATGCCGGAGTTCAGTCTTCAAACATTTTAGTTCCCGTAGTAATCGATTTGATCATGGTGGTTTTGGTCGCGAGCAAGATTCAGGACCATATACACTGAAATTCTGTTTTAGGACAAGCAAAAATCTTTCAACTGCAAAGTCAGCATCCAGTCAATTGTCTACAGTGAGTTAGGAAGTCCAGTGATGTCGGCTTTCGAAAAGTTAATCTCTCTGTCTTCAGTCAATTTGTCAAATCGAACCTGCGGTAAATATGTCTGCGATGCTAGCAGCGGAAGATGATGTGAATCAATGTCAAATAATGATTTGTATACTTCCAAAACAGTGCAGTTTGGTTAAGCTTCTTCGTTAACAAACAGAATATCCAGTCTTCGATTACGATAGTTAGCGACAGTTGACTTTTGTTGGATGTTTAATAAAGAAATCCCGTCCAATAGGGTAATGTTAGACTTCGAGAAGGTCGATTCAGAAGGGTCGGGAACATCATACCCTAAATGAGTATCTCTCCAAACAAGACCAGGTTGATTGTATTATCCAAATGCTAAATGAGCTGTCTGGTGGTCAAGAAAACTTCCGATGTGAAGTGCGGAAACAATGTGCTTCTTAATAATACGTGGCCGGCTATATCGGTTATTCGTTCAGGCGACTATCGATTAGCACAGCGATGAGTACACCCCTCCCCCATGCCCCTTTTTTAGCACTGGTTGTGTCACGCTCGTTGCGATGAGTCGTGTAAATTGGACCGAACAGTTGAAAAGAATTGATTTCAACGCTCAGCCACGTCTCAGTAAGAACTATAACATCAAGCTCATCATTCGAAACAGCGGCTCACAATTCATCAATCATTGTACGTAGTCCTCTAACATTCTGGTAGTAAATCTTAAGTTGTTGATGTCGGCAACCATCTGATAAAACTGGAACGTTCGTTCTCAGTTGTCTGGTGGGCTGACGAGAAACGTTACTGTCGGGTATATTATATCCGCCGAATGTCTGAAACTGGCACATACTTTGGGGATGCGCAATAGCTAGCGTAGCTAAGAGAGGACATACAACTCTTTTGACTTTATCAGATGAAACAGTAACGAATCCTCCACGCTCTTCGGATTTCATGGTGCGTTGAAAGATACCTCGTTGTCATCTTGAATTTTGTGTGTACCAGTTGCTGTAACTGGATCATACTGGATCCGCGACTGATGTTGTGACTGATATAATACAAATCACGAACCAGTTCAAGAATACATGAATATTTCAAAATCATGTGAACAATTCGACGAGCACGACTGTATCGTGACTAATTCGCTAGGAATCATGAATCAATTCACGTATACATGAATAATATTTTATTATTTCGTGAATTTTTTTACGAACTCAAAAATTGAATCGTGACATATATTAGTACTCATTAACTAGTTCACGATGATTTAAATAAATTATACTCCGATTTTCACAATGTTCACAAGAAAATATTTTTTGATTTTGTGAACTAATTCACAATCACGAAAACCCATGTTCATGTTCAAGATGCACTAAATCATGAAACAGTTTACGTCGTACAGTCGGACTATGAACAATCTTTCTGAATATATGAATAAAATCACGAGTCAACCTTTGGACTTATCAAGAATGTTCATGAAGGTGTGATCCAATTCACGTACAGAAAATCGATTTCATAATGACATGGCGGAAACCGTGACTGAAGTCCACAAACCAAAGACAAATATATCCACTAATAATACGTTACGCAGGCGTTGCTGAAGGAAACTTGAGCATAATTACGGAATACATCATTTTTGTTAATGATCCTATTTTTGTAACGCAAAAACGAAATTAATTTCAGATTTTTTTTAAAAACAAGTGAAGTAAGAGTTGCGTTCATAAGTTTTGAGCTTTTATAGTCTAGAATGCTGAACTAAAGAACAGTTTTTTCGGTCATGTTCAGATAATTTCGAAACTTTGAAGGTTTAGTATATTCGAAGAAGTTGTATAACATGTATTGTGTTGCGCACCTTAAGAAAAAAATAATTCTGGTGATTGATCTCCCTAGAAGTACTTATAGAAAATCAATATTGTTTAGAGGCTTGGTGTCTTTTTTATTATTTATTTATTTTTAAGACGTTTTTGTTAGTCTTCGATAAACTTATTTTAAAGTTTGTAATTGTAATTGATTGTGCAAAAATTTTCCAAAGCTCATGCAAACCGATTCTGACGTACTAGAGACAAACGGAAAATGTCATTTTTAACATTTTCTGTCTAATTTCGAAAAACAACATATGAACTCTGCACACTCAAGATGGTTTTTTTATTGCACTATGATAAACTACCATTTAAGACATGTTGTGATGCGTTTAACTAGGATGAAAACATCTGGTATGTTCCAGTATCAGGAGAAATTGGCAGCACGGAAATCTAAAATCCATCGATGTCACGTTTTTGCGTCAATATTTTGAAATTATGTTTTATTGTGTGGTTTATGTATTTCAATACTACTCTATTGAAAAACAAATGAAAATTAATAAAGCTCGGGAAATGTGCAAACACCCATACATTAGTCACTCTATTCTGAACCGAGCCGTCAATAGGGAGATCCTAGCAACTCAATCAAATGCCATAAAATTATAATAGAGGTGCTGCGTCTGTTTGAGTCGGTCGATGCTCGCTTTTCGAACGAGCAACACCTGGATAATAACGTCCGGATGATGCGATAAGTGGTACACGCCATTAATTTTCGGCCGTGTTGGCATGGCAAATACTAGCAATCGGTTCAACAGTGTGCGATAAGTTCAAGCCGTGTACACCTGATAATTTTCAAAGTGGGCGGGTAGAGCGGATTTGGATATAAGTTCAACACTGCAGGGTGTAACGTGTGTAGGTGGTGCTTTATTTTAATGCGTGCGTGCACGTTGAGTTAACGAAACGCCAATCGTTTTTGGCGGTTTGTATGTAGGTAGAGTAATGAGCCTATTGGCACACACGTTTTATGTTTCTGATATACGTGATGCATTTTTCATCACTAAGGCATCTGACATGTTTCTGTAGGTATGTCTAAAGCATGGGTAGACTTAATTGGGTTTGCGTCTACTGAAATAGGGTGGTAAGTTGAGGATGTTAGTGGGTGGGCGGTGGTTAAAGTTATGTTAGGACAGTTTCAGTATTGATTTTTGTTTTGAAAAGGTTTAATTAAAGCGTCATAAATGTAATGCTACCTGACCAAGAGAAAACATCGAAAACAGTTTCTAGTACAACTTTTATATTGACAAAGTTTATTTAATACCTAAAGGGTTCTAATTGATGGAACGCTAGCAGAACAGCTCGAAATTGCACATCGATCCGAATCCATGATCAAGAAGAGTAAAACAGAACGATGGTAGTGGCTAGAAATATGGCACAGAAAGGCGAGGTATTGACTTCATTCAAGCGTCGAACCTACATTTCTGCTCAAGTTCCAATTTATTTCAAGCTAAGAGAAGACATGATATTAGGGAGAAAGGGGGTCGTTTTTGTTCCAATTTTACATCTAAATGTTCCAGCGCTTGATTGGTTGATTCTGACATTTCTTGCACCGTACGCAATGTTACTGCAGGGATAGCGAAACAATGTTTGCTAAATTTATAGGAAAAAAATAGTCACTACTTTTGACAAATAAAATTGCTATCGTTAAAAGAATAAAAATGATTAAATTGAACAAAGATTGTGCGGTAAAGTAGAACAAGTAACTATCACACATTTTCCGTATACGTGGTTGATTAATTTTAACAAAAATAAGACAGCAACTAAACCATAATCTAATTTTTTTTTTCAGAATATGGCTTCATCAAACCCATGCCATGAAAAAACCGGTGCCCTTCATTAGTATAGTGAATTCAAAATGCAAAATATTGCGTGCATAAAATAAATTATCAAGAATCCATTTTCATTCATAAAAATAGCAACACTGTTCGGAAGATTTCGGCAGCGTGAAAATGTGCGAAAAGAAGAATGTCGAAGGAAACATATGAAAACGATTGTCATGTTTTGTCTTAGATTTCAAGTGAAAACAGGTAAACCTTTTGGTCTACACGTGCACATTGTTCGGAAGCCACAGAACCTCAGTGAGATTCAAAACAGGGTAGCCCAAACTTACGCGAAGAAGCAGTAAAAGAAGTAGACGCAGAAGCTGACCACATTAGTAAAAAATATTTGTCTGGCAAGCGATCTGCTGATGGGGTGAATTTCTGGATAAAAGTGTCTAAACAAGTTGACCTTGCTAATGTTCTGAACCTGCCAAACGTAGTTAAAGCAAAGTTGCGGTTTTGATTGGAAGAAGAGATTTAAAAGAGCAATAATTGAAAAACATAATCATATAGTAGTAATTCATTTCCGAAAAGTTTCAATGCGATTCTAAGTCATGTAAATTGGAAGCTCTGAAAATTTTAGAGCCATAGTACTCAATTGAGAGACAGGATTTGAAAGTTACAGAAAGGAAAACTTGGAGTGACAGGGTCATTAGAAACAGGTTTCAAATCTTACGGACCAATCTTTTGGCTTCTGCTGGCAGGAGTCGAGGTTATGAAAAATGCCCAAGAATTGGTCATGTCTACCAACATTTTGCACGGCGAGGTAAGGTTCGTGCCTCTTTACCATGAATACCAACCGGTTCTCACAATGAAGTCGGTATAATATTCTCCCTTTTATTAATATTTGAATTTCTATAGTACCACCTACTGGCAAAAAAGTGAACCAGTTTCATTGTAAAACATAAGTCGTCAAACAAAAAACTTTAAAATAGAAAATTTTTTGGAGCTCCAGACCGATTATTTTACTTTCAATTGCAAATGGAAAGGAAAAATCTATTCTTTCATATCCTAAAGTTTCAGAGATGCCGATTTTTTTTTTCAAATAATGTCGTTCTAGCAAACACACCGTGTATAACGTGTAATAGTTTTGTAGTTCCCAACCCAATAAATATATAATTATATCGTGGAGTTGAAATAGTGAAATCTGTCTCAATAGTCAATTACGCCAATAAGATTAGCTTTTCTAGGCAATACTCCCACGGCCAGCTGTTTGGAGTTCAAATTGCCTTTGTTTAGAAAACGTGGGTTGCTCTCGGTAACCGACTGCCCAGAGTTAAAAAAAAACTTAAAGACTAAACGAAAATCTTTTCTTTTTCGAGTGACCGGGTACTTGGAGACTAACTAAACAACTAGATAATAAATTATGTTCCATATGTTGCAGCGCTTGCTTGGAGCGATTCCTAGATCTTAATCTATCTAAATCCTTATTCCTTATTTTGCATAAAAGTCAGCACCAATTTAAAACAAAGCAATAATGCCGAGAGGAAAAGCGACCAACGTTCACGGATTGACTTTCTCATTTCGATTTACTTTTGATAATAGGGTTTCTTACATTTACTATTTGTTGAAGTCGACGAAAGTCGCACCGCTTAGCAGTCATTGAATTCAAAGTGGCCTAGATCTCGAAATAAAATAAGGTGCCGCATTCGAAAAATACCTTCTGCTGCAATGACACATCGGTTTGAGCATTCAATTTCACTTTGATGCGATTCTCGAATCTTTTAAAAAAATATTCGAGTACTGGTACTGGTACTGGTATATATCTTTTGGAAAAATCTCTAACCCTATTTACGTGGTTGGGAATCGAACCCAGATGAACTGCGTACAAGGCAATCGATTTACCAATGCCCGTCCCCATTTTTTGTAGCACCTTGTTGTTAAAAAATCGATTTTCACCGAAAAAATCGTCTAACGTGTTAAGAATTATGTTAAGTAGCTCGATCGCAGAAATCTTTGATAACGTTAGTCAAAATTTTTCTATGATATCATATTCCATTGAAAATATTTTATTTGTGCGAGATTGAATATGTGGACCCGCAAACGTGCATCGACACCAAATATGCTCCTTGAAATGAGCGTTCGGTTCTCGAATCCAGTTCGAAAGCCAGTAGGTGTTCCCGAGCAAACCACGTAGTAACGAAAAATGTCCAATCGGTAACTTTCGAGCTATTTCCGATGGAATAATATCCGCTTCACTTGGGATTGGAGCTAGAAAATGAATAGGCCGGATTGGAGCTGAATTTTGGCACCAAACAAAGCTGCTTCTGACTGGAGGGAACATGCGCTACTGAACAAGCAACGAGTGAACGTATTGTTCAGCCCCGAAATTGCAATATTGGGAGACCAGCGTGTACAAGCATTTCACCGGAT
This sequence comes from Topomyia yanbarensis, assembly GCF_030247195.1. Taxonomy (NCBI): domain Eukaryota; kingdom Metazoa; phylum Arthropoda; class Insecta; order Diptera; family Culicidae; genus Topomyia; species Topomyia yanbarensis. The sequence continues at coordinate 15,462,008 of NC_080671.1, forward strand.
GTTATGGAGACACTCCAGAGTTCCTGTTGAGATTTTGACGTAGGACTACGTCTTTGTTTTCGATATGGGGGTGCACTTTGCAAATTCTACAAAAATGGTATGTAACGAAAAGTGGTCCAACGCAAAAACGCATATAATTCAGCCATCTCACGTTAAATTTTAAATTTTTTGCGCAAATCGCCCCAAAATACTTTAAATAATAGATTTCAATAGATAACCCCAAAGATTTTTGACGGCACTAAAAATCGTAAATAATATTCAACCTTGTCAAAATATCGCGCAATTACACACAGAAGATAGCGCTTCCCAAGCCCGGTACGACAGATTTGTGTACCTAGCGCGCTACACTTCTATGAATGACGTCATCATAGACTATTTAAAGAACGGATTTGGCCGGAAAAGCTCTGTTGCCTGTTGAACGGCAGGCTGAGCAGATCACTGCGCTGTGTGTTTTCACAGCCAGTGTAGCTGAGTGAGAAGTCCGTTACACTGCTTATGTAGGTACGCTATCCAGTGCTTTTGTGTTGTGTTCGTTTCCAGCACCTATACAAAATCATTCGAACTCCAAAATCATTCGAGCTCCATTCGCAAACACAGTAAACATAGTGTCGTGGTACTAGTTGTCTCTTTCGCTCTACCCATCATCATCATCAGCGTTTACTCATTTTGCTTTGTTCGCTTAGGTTCAATGTTTGAGGCGAATGTAGGTATTCTGGTTGCTGGTGAAAATCGAAAAATTTACTTGCGCCTATCGTTTTTCCCTATTTGCAGAGTGGACGACTAAAACGCATCTTGTGTAGAGAATCAACTTGCGCATCATCTTCCCCAGTTGCGCTTTATTTTCGCATGCTGAAAATATGAGAAAAATCGAAAGGTGCAAGTTCACTATTTCGATTTTCAACTGCAACAAGAATATATCTAATTTGTTGGCAGAGTTACTATATTCACAGATTTTTCTGTAATGTCAGAATTTTTTTTCACAATTTTTGATCACAGTTTTACAGATGGTAGATTTTTGTCATTTTGATGAAAATTTGATAGACTTTTGGACGTATTGTGAGTTTTCAGTTTTTTCGGAAATTTATCACAGATTTTTTTCTTGTTTCAGTTATCACAGATGGTAAAATGATATTTTTGACAGAAACACAGATTTCAATGTGGCATCCCTGTTTGTTACCAGATGCATGCATAACCTGCATGATAGCAATCTGTGCTTTTATTGCGCACAGACGAAAACTTTCTTAGCAACAAATTTACGCGAATTGATGGAAAGCACAGATATATGATTAAGACCTCTGCATTCGCTACATTTGTATACGTACTTTAAGAAAGTTAAAATGATGACAAAATAAAACTAGAAAGCTTGGTCTATACATGAAATGTGATTATATTGTCTAAAATTTGATTTTTCTTCGCCGGTCCGGGTTTTTTACCACACACAATCGAAAAGTTTTTATGATTTTTAAAAGCTGATCTTGTGCTATAAAGATTTAGTTTCAGATATTAGTTCGGTCACGGTTTTCTGTCTTCTTTCTTCAGATCTTCTCAAATAAGTTTAATTGGATTCGATCGCCTACTACAAATGAAATAACCTGATAACCAAGAAGGTTTGGTTCAATATGTAACATTCGATGTTGATTGGTTGGGCTTAAACTATTCGTAAGAAATATATTTGATTTATTGTTACTCTAAATGTACTAAGAAAATAAATACTTTACATTAAGTAGTATAGTTCGTGTAACCCTATAGGGCTGCCCCTTGTAGTTTTTTTTATTTAACTTGCACCGTCAATATTAGGTTATCGGATTTGCTGTTCTCTTTTTATGAGTTTTTTTCTAGTACATCAAATAAAATAACAAATTGGCCTATTTTTATAATAGAATATCGATTAGTTGGCTTAAGTGCAAAGAAAAATTGAATAATCTTGAAAACACGAAAAAATACTCTTGCAGTTACCTGGGACACTATGTGAAAAGTACTGTGCATAATATCAAAACGATTGGTCCATGAGCTTTTGAGTTGTGATGTACACTGCAAAACAACCTTTTTCTTCAAGACTCCTCCACAGATTCACTCTTAATAGCTCAATTTCCCCCCTTAACATCACTTTTTTTACTGCACAAAGCAATCCATGGTTTTACTGTTTGGGCTTTTAGACACGTGTCGTATATTGTGTTTGTTTTTTTTTCTTCTCGCGATGGATTACAAAAACATGTTAACGAACGAGGCAATCTCAATTTACTTCGATGAATCTCGTTGACACTGATCCTTGCCAACGTGTTTTTTTTTTGCTTCGTCCTATCCCCTACCAACGGTGCCGGGCTGTACACATTCACCAGTGTGTCAAGAGGTGTGTGATATACATAATACGAAATCATTAATCTACTCGACAGCATAATATTGATTGTATCGAATATCGATTTTCCCTGTATTTCGGCTTGGATGATTCAGTGAATTTCGTGCGAACGTTTTGAA